>NC_133461.1:5242500-5380000 GCF_048565385.1 Saimiri boliviensis | reverse complement strand
CACATATCAATTTCAATAATGTCTTTTAAAAAATAGTGATACTGCAAACTAACATGTTTGAAAAAAGCTCATGCTTATACATTATTTAAAACATCAGTAGATTGTCAAAAACGAATTATGTGTGCTTAGTATATGCCTGTGATAACTTATGCTAAATGGTATATGCTATTTGAAATAAAATGATTATTTTAGCTTTTTTTAGAAAAAAATTTGAATTTACGTTGTTGGCTTACATTTTATAATGAACATACTAATATATTATTCATTGGACTCCTTTTTTGAGTGGAATTTATGTCCATTGATATAATTTTAATGAGTGTTCAATTACAGACTTCTAAGTATCAGTAATTCAAAATATTTAATTTTACATTAGCAATAACAGATATGAAATCATTGCATTGACAATCATAGGTCTTGTTAATTCTAGGAATAATTCTGATGATGATTTATACTAAAAAAGAGAAATTGGTAGTAGGCATGTTATTAGAACTTTGTTATTGAAGGACTATTTGAGAAAGTATAAAATACAGGATAATATTTTAATTTCATGACATCGAGAATAATCTTATTATTTACCAATAGGTATAGTTAGTCCTGTTGGTATTCCGTCTAATCTGATCATGGCAATAAACATGGCAGCAACTCTGGCATTTAAGTAGAATTATTTTTAATGGTTTTTAACAGAAAAATAAAGGCAATGTTTTGACCAAACTTTAAATAATTCTTTTTGATTTCATTTCTATGAAAATTATTTCAGTGCCAAACTGAAAAATATAGTGCAAAAACTGTGGTTATACCTCTAGTTTATAATTTGGTAACTAAAGGAACTCACTTGTCAGCTAATTTAAATTAAAACTTTTAGTGATTTTGGAATTTGTATAGCCACATGATTTAAGAATGTAAGCCTCGCGAAAAATAGGATAATAGACCAAGAAATTATCTTAGCGATAGAAAAGTTTAAGTATAAAATTTATATTAAAAATAACATATTAAACTACTACATAATATATCTTTACAAATTTGAGATCATGAGGCCGATAAAGTAAATTACATTTATCTTATATCTAAGATAGTTCATTTTTCTGGTCTGCTGTATTAGGCACAAAGAATACTGGTTTCTTAGAAACATGATATTAAACATTTGCTTTAACTGTTCATTTCCAGTAGATGGCTATAGTTCACTACCAAATTGAACTTATAATAGATTTTTTACAGTAACTGAAAAAGAAGATGAAGGTTGAATTACTATAAATGAGTTGTCCTGTACATTTTTCTTATTTCATGTGCTTAGTCATCTAATGTCGTTATTTTTTAAAGAACACGTTTTAAAAATGACTGAAAAGTGGCATTTTACTTTCCCTCTTTGATCAATGTGTGATGATGCCATTATTTATTTTGGTTTGTTCTAAATAATTTACTCTTAAAATTTCTGTATTATGTGAGAAATATTTGTAATTATTGAACTGTGTAAAAATGCATTATTATAAGAATGCTTATATATTCTGTAAGTTACTGCGTCTCTAAATTCAGTCATTTTATTTTAGCCTTTAAGTTGAAATGCTGTGAGTCATTTATCACTGTGTTGGCTAAGTTTCATGGCTTCTGCTAAGCATTATTTCAAATGCAACACACAAATATGCATATATATTAGTATATATGTTTTTCACTCATCTAGATCTGTACCTATTTTAGAACATAATTTAATCTAAAATAATATAGATACAAATTTATTATTTGAAAACATATGCATTACTTTATGAAGTACTTAAAATATGCTTTGCAACTTCGCTGGTATCTATCCACTAGATTATAGAAATAGCTTGCACACATAGCATGAGATGATAAGTACCACTATTGACTCTTATTCCTTATTCATAAATATAACTGTGTGATGTCTGAGTAAATGATACTGAATTTATTGTGTATGTGTGGGTTTTGCATGCAACAGAAAATTTGAAAAGGGCTAAACATTTTCCCCTCTCCTCAGACTACTGCGTAATTTGTCTGCTTCTAATGAATATTTGTTTTTCTTTATTTGAGTTGTGTGGGTGTGAGTGCACACATGTGCGTATACTCATGCTCACATATATAAAATTGATGTGATTTTTATGTCCTGCAGGTATTGATACAATCAATTGGTTCAGGGTTTAGCTTGTTGTTTTACTTTACAGATGAAAACGTTGGTTTTGTGCGATATGGTGAGACTTCAATATTAGATCCTTTTAAGATCAACTGCCAGTTTGTATGGCTGGCTACAACTGCTTAATCTATTATTAATAAGCATTTTTTCAACTATATAAATTATAAAAATAATACCTAAGATTCTAGGAGAATTTTATATTTAGAGTTTATATATAAATTTTATAATCTCTTGAAGAGAAATGAATTATTATTTTTATTTTTTATTGCCACTTCTGTATATATTTATCATTATAATAGAAGCAGGTTAAGAAATGGGCCACAATTGTAACTAATTAAAAGAAATTTTACTCACATTTGTTAAAGGATAGTTGAAATACTCAGATGCGTCTTTGTGAATCAAAGAACTTACAATTGAAAACTTCAGTTAGGTTGCTTTACATAAAAATAACTGATTTATTTTCTAAGACACTAACATATTAATGTGAGGGTTTTTTGGTGTGCAGTTAATTTTTTGGGATATATGTCAGTGTTCACATACATACATACATACTAGCATACATTGATACACATTTAAAAAAAATCTTTTTTGTCAAAGACCTTAAAAGACAAAGGATATTTAACCCCACCCTGAGACTGTGCAATGTAAGTTTACAAAAAGGATCAAGGAGCACAGATTTTAATAATGCAAACAATATTAGTCCTGTCCCCTCTGGCGTTACGAACCTGGACATACTGATTGTATACTTTGATTCCTAAACCATGGAGATGTATGAGATGCCCTGGGGAGCACCTGGCCAAGCTAAGAACATTTCAGTGATTACAATGATAGTGCCTAGAGGGCAATTAAGGGACAGGGCAGGAGATCTACAGTAATGAGTCCCTGTAGCACCTAATGAACCACAGAAAGGGAAGTGGAGAATTAGGATCAAATGTAGCTGAGTGAGGCAGATTGTTGAGTAATGTGTAGATGATTTACCAAGAATATAGCTTTTGTACTTTGATATTTATGTAATCAGGTAGATTTAAAAATCCTGTCACTTAATGTATGTAACATATTCTTTTAGATTAATTTAATAAGTTATGTTTTATGAATAAAAGCCATTGTTGTTTTCCTGTATTACTTATTACTGTGTTGAGGTTTGATTTAAATGATATACTACCTTTGAATGAATATTTTAGTTGTTATTTTCCTCCCTATTGAGTTTGTAGATGTGTTTTTATTTTGCTAATATAAGATAGTAATTCCAGCCAAGCGTTGAACTGTTGTTGTTTTTTTTTTAAATGTCTGTGTAGTCTTCCTGTTTATGAATTATTTTTTTCTGGAGTTATTTGTATCTACAATGGAAGGCAGAGTTTTCTTGATTTAGTTCAAGCCTGTGGAAACTAAAATTGAAAGTAATTTCTTGAAATAGATCTTTTTTGTGTAATTGTGTAAAACTGATTATAGAAGAAAAATTTTGTATAGTAAGTGTAATTTACACAGGACTCTTAAGTAGATTTAAAATCAGGTTGTTTCACTGCTCGATTTTCTGACTCATCTTTCTTAAAAACAGATTAATGGCAGAATTCAGATATATTTGTATCGTTTTCTGTTTGTCCACTGGCATTACTGGGTAGGGAAACAAAGAGAGTGAAAAGGGAAAGTGCTACGAGCTTGAGATTTGATGCGATAAACCTGGTTACTTTGCCACGCGTCTCCTCCAGCCCTGCTGTGTGTACGGTATGAATGTATGGGCTCTCCTACCTCACTGATCTTTGCGATGGTGTATGCTCAGCTATACAGATGAGAGCCGGGAGAGGACTAACTGGCTGCAAAGTGTTCACCTACACCTTGGTTCCTGGCTTTCGTTCCCCGGCATCGTCTGAATCACTTCTTGTGCCCCACTGCGGCAGCAGTGTTGACGCTGCGCTTGTTCCATGTTCCATCAAACACTGCCCTCCACCATGGGAGGTCTGCAGTGCTGTTCTTGCGTGACCACTAGGGGGAGCCAGGGAGCGCCCCTGGAATTCCTCCCCCACCCCTCCTTCCTACCTGCCCAGTCATCTTGCTCTCTACTTCCCCTTTTCCTTCCTATTCCTTTCTTCTACTTCTCCTTCCTTTTTTCTCTTTCCATTTCTTCCCCTTTCCTTTCCCTCCTTTCCTCCTGCCTTCCCCTTCTTTCCTTCCCCTTCTTTATGTGGAACTGAAAATATTATTGCTGTCTTACATTCTTCTCCAGTTGAATATCACTACAATAGAAGCAGCAGTTTGTCTTTATTTTTTATTTTTTTGACAGAGTCTCGCTCTGTAGCTCAGGCTGGAGTACAGTGGTGCGATCTTGGCTCACTGCAACCTCCACCTCCCTTGTCCTGGTTCAAGTAATTCTCTTGCCTCAGCCTCTCCAGTAGCTGGAATTACCGGAACACGCCACCATGCCCAGATGATTTTTGTATTTTTAGTACAGATGGGGTTTTTCCATGTTGGCCAGGCTGGTCTTGAACTCCTGACCTTGTGATCCACTTGCCTTGGTCTCTCGAAGTGTTGGTATTACAGGCGTGAGCCACCACGCCCTGCCTCTGTCTTTATTTTTTAAACTTTTTCAGTAGATGTCATGTATTTTCCTAACTACTATTTACATAGATACAGGATGGCAAATTTTACAGTTTTAATGAGTAAAGAACTCTTAGAGCGAGTGTTACTACCTAGATGAATACTGGGTTGGGTTTAAAATAAAGAAAAACTGTGATGTGTAAAATGCCCAGTATGATTAATAAAAATGGTGTATCTAAAAATAGCCATAAAATAATTTACAAACTGTTTCATCCTACTTTTGTTTTAATTAGAATAAGATTGTGGATATTCCTGAAATGTTTCTTCTGAATTAAAATATATTTAAGAATGTCTAACTTGGGTTTATGTTATGTGATTATTTGCTTGGAGTGTTCTCATAAAACCAAGTAGACATTTGTTCAACTATGATAGCCACTAACTTTGGCTTAAATATATGTTAATAAATATTTTAGCTTTCTGTAAAGAAAAACTATTAATGTAAATCTCTGAAGGAATTTAAAATATTGTATAATGTGTGTTATATACATATATATATGTTCTTCAAATTGTGTTTAAAAATCTATTATAGACACATAGTGTGTTTTCACCTTTTTATATATCTCTCTAGGAAAATGCGAGTGCATATTGGAATTCTCCCCCACATTTACATTCTCTGGGTATTTAAAGCTCATGGATTTTTTGAAATAGATGAACTGGATGGGGAACTTAATACTGGTGTGTTTTGGGCTTGCTTCCTGATTTCATAATACACACACATATATATATATATATATATATATATATATATATATATATATATATCATTGTGGTTTAGATTTTTATTTTTCAAAGATTGGATTTTACTGCTTTCATTTTTATCTTTGAAAATCTTTTTGTGTTTGGTAAGAAAAACCCATTTCATTGTTAATTCAAAATGCTTAACGTATGTAGAGTTGGTTGAACACCATGTAGGATGCTGGTGATTACAGAATCAATGCATATAAAATACATCTATTTATGAAATTGAAAAAGATGATGAGGTAAAAAAGATACATTTGTGTTTAACTTAGTTTTGAAATTGACTGTTTACTTCAGTTTTAGTTAGCTAAAATTCCTGGCTAAATTTGTATATATGCAAATATTCTAAGAAGTGTATTTGTATAATTGAATGGTAAAATCCTCTTTAAATTACCCTGACAATGGTTACTGGAGGTATGGTCTGTGGTTGTGCTTGAGAAACACATAGATAAAACATTTGTGAATCTTTTAATGATTATATTTCTTGATAGCTTTCATAAGAAAGCACATAATTTGTGACAACTTCAATAAAAAGACACGGCAGCAAAACTTTTTGAGTTAGCGGCAAAGTAAATGGGGCAGGTTTTGCATTTTGAACAGAAATGTTATGAGCTGTGATTGAATTTGTCGTGAAAGTGTGTCAGTATTAATAAAAGTATTTAGGTACAAGTTTGCTGGGCTTCGTAGCCTTTTTAAGGTTAAGGATTGGTTAACGTGAAAAGTCACTTCTGTGCATTTGGTAATATACAGAAAATGACAAATATATTTCTATGCATTTTGGATTATTATGCCATTTCTTATTTCAAACCCTTTTTGTCAGGACACCAGGCAAAACAATGATGCTTTGAGGACGTAATTAAAGATACTGTTCAAAGAACAACTTTCTGCATATTTGAATTATTACTGTCATCAAAATCATACAAATATGGAAATATGATTGCCAGAAGCACATAAATCAATGATCAGCATGGCCTCAAAATCCAATAAATATGTAGAGTTAAATACTTTAAAATGCAAATTGCATCTGATGATTTGCATATGGTAGAGTTTAAAGGAAATTTGTTGCTTAACAACCTCTAAGGTAGCAGTTAGGGCTGTGGGTAAACATAGATTTTTTAAATTCATCATTGGTCAAGTTGCAAGATTTGATAAATGATGGGAGACTGCTTTTCTTGGTTAAAATGACTGCAATCTTTACTGAATCCGAAAACTGCCTTGAAGTCATCTGAATAATTAAGAGTTAATTATTCTTCATCCATCTAGATCAGAAAAGGACAGATTTAGGGAAGGAATTTATAATTTTTGCCTCACGTCCTGTCATGTCGTAATGTGATAAACTAAACTGACTCCAAATAATATCTAGTGACCTTATAGTAATTATGCCTCACAAAACATTTTTGTTGCAGTTTTTTAATTGCTTACATCGATTCTAGAAACTACACGTTAGCAGACTTATAAGTTTAATTGTCTCCAAAGAAGGCAATATAAAATTTATGTTCCTTTCCTATGTTTTAAGTTCATCGTTGTGGATACACAAAAGCACAGCATATAAGTTTGCATTCATTCTTTTAGAAATAGCAAGCAATGACTCCTAATATGGTATTAGGGGAGATTATAGACAAACTGGGAAAAAATTATTTTAAGACATTATTTTGAAAGAGCATTGAATCTTTTTTTTTTAACCTATGTTAATTTGAAATATTAAAATAATAAAACTGTTGAAAGAACTTCATTTTTAAAAATTAATCTGGTGGAGCAGATAATTCTTGCAGATTTACCAATAATGCATATTGTTTTAGGAGTCTGAAAAAAGGCAACTGAAAGTTAAGAACAGCTGTCTCATCACCTCATTCTATTATCTATTAAAAGCAGATGTCAAAGATTCACCTGAAAATCCACTATTACTTAGTGAATTTTTTATAAGTGATTTTCTTAGAGATCAGAGTGTTTTGTGAATGTTTACTGATCACAAGAAGAATTGTAATACAGAAATCAATATGCATGATCCCTTTCCATGTAGTACAACAGGGTTACACTGTTAGGTTAAATACAGGCAGCATTCCTTTTCAGAAAATCAATGTGTGTATAGCCTGCAATCGTCAGTCTCTTTGCGCAGAGTCATTCTGTGTTGTGCACACAGTAAATTCTGTATTGGCACCTTCAAATAGTATTGACTTCTAAAAAGGCTGTAAGCTTAGTAACCTGATTTTAAGAAGAAAGGCCAAGTCCCTGCATAATAAAATGATTATGTATATAGAATATATTTATATGTCTTATATATGTTATTTCTCTTTTATATTTGATCACAAATCACTAAAAGTTCATGGTTTTCATATTTAAGTAGAAATGCCAAATGTGATTTTAATAAGAAATGTAATTTTTTATACTTATCAATGATATCTGTTTAAATTCTAAATGTTTCCACATTTCCAAGTTTTATGTATTTCTCAAAAGCACAGGTTTTTTTTCGGCTAAACTGCAATTGCTCCTTATTTAAAAAGTTGGAGTAATTTGAAAAGATGAGATTATTTTATAGTTTCTTTGTCACCTGCCTCCATTTTAAATAAAACAAACAAAAACTATTTTAGAGAAGAGAAAAGTTTGCTAAATATTCAAAGCTACTGAGCTATATGCCTAGGGAAAATGTGTGAAAACATGTTTTATTTTTAGATCTCTTTACTCCTCACGCTAAATTTGGCTGTGAGAGTGCTGCGGCCATTTTGATAGAGCTGTTTAATGTAAAAGGCCAGCCCCTCTTCGTGGCCGTATTTGTTTGAAGTAGCTCTTGATGGGCCATGCTGCTTGCATTTCTTCTGTCTGCCCAGTTGTAGGATATTTGCCTGCACTCTGATCAAGCTGTGTGCCTGCCATGTGGTGTCTGTGCTTAAATCATAAAGATGGGATTTTTTGTTTTTGTTTTTAGTATGATCAACTGGAATGCAGCAAAGCACTATGCCATTGAGTCTTTGCAGTTTTGTGAGGTACATTTATTGTTCCTGGGCCCTATTCATTCACTGATTCTGTGAAACCTTTTCTGTTTGCTGCATGCTTCACACATAGGATTTTGTTGTTGTTATTAATGAGTATGCATATTTAAATGGTAACTCGGAAAGGGCTTTAACTTGTTAAATTTTATCCTAGCTTCCTAGTAGAGTGATGTGATCCGTAAGACTAGGAATATAAATAAGTAGACTAAATATTATAAGTGATTTTATATTTTAATTCTTCTGTTATCTTTATACTACCACTTATAATCATGAAATCTTTATATAAAATGGATGTTATAGTGCAATAGCTAGCTGCCATGTGAAATGCTTTAAAAATACAACATTAGGTTTGAAAAAGTTCGTAAGCATAAGGAGAATTAAGTAGGCTTTAGTTATGGTGTATATTTACCCATGTTTTAAATGTTTATAGAAACCTCTAACATTTTAAAAATAATTCATCACTTATAAAATGAGTTTACTCTTTCAGAAGAACACTCTTGTAATAGAAACAAAATTATCCAAATAATAGTGTAAACCAAGCCAGGCATAGCAGCAGACAGAAAAATGCATTCAACCAGTAGGATCATGGATTTGTTTGATTCAGATAATTGAAAGTGTTTCATACTATTATTGCAACTTGAAGGCTTGTTTAAGTGTCTAACTGTCAGTCACTCTGGAAGGTGAAAAGTATTCAATTGTCACTCTGTCAGTCAATAGAGATGAGAACTGTCTGCCTAATGGATTTCTTTACATAGATGTCTGCATGGAGGTAGAAGTAAAATCAATGTGTTGTCATGTGTGAGTACGCTGCATCAAACCGCCAGGTGAATTGCAACTGTATTTCTGTAACATCTGCATTCTTGTATTGTTTGTAGAAGGCAGAGGGGAGCTCTGCATATACCGATACTGAGATACACAAGGTGGAAGCTTGTGTTTGGGGGGAGCATTTTTTGATATTACCTGTGCCCAGGAAAGCAACCATTTTAACCTCTAGAAAGCAATCTAGTTTTTCTTTCTTTTTTTTTTTAAGTAAGTAAAAACAATCTAGTTTTTATTTAAGTTACAGTGAATGGGAGACCTTATAAAGGCATAAGGGGATTGTGCTTGGGAATGTCTATTTTAGATGCTTGTCCCTGGGTAGCTCTTATTTATATACACCACGTCTAAAACCAAAGAATACTTCTGCATTGAACGTTACCTACATTAATGGTTTGATTTTTAGTAAAAGTATTATCAGTGTCTGGAATAAGGACATAAAAGGCAAGTTTATGACATTGTTAATGACAGAAACCTGGGACGGATATATCACAGAGTAGATGACCATCGTGATTTAAAATTATTTTTAGAAAAATTTGGGGCTGAAACTAAGGAAAGAGTATATATAAAGACCTACATTTCAACTCAGAACATCACTTAAGAATGGAGCGCAGTCCTGGCTTGACACCACATATTATTATGGGGGACTGGAGATTTCACTGTTAACAAACTGTGCATTTAGGATAATATTTCAGAAGTTTAAAGGCCTGCTACATTTTGCTCTGTTCAGATAATGCCTAAAATAATTCAGTCAATTCTTGCAATGTTATAAGAACTCCAGCCAATTAGAGACCATACCAAGAAGGTGACAAGGTGCTGTAAGTTCTCACCTCAGATGAAGATCAGTTGAGGTATTTTAGAGAGGATCAAGGGGATGAGACAAATGGAGGTGCCCACAATCATTGCATCCTTAGACTTTAAAGGCCTGTCACAGCCAAGAAGGAAACATAGACTTCCAGATGACCGAACTGCAGCCTGAAGCTGGAAGGCAGAGAGACATTGATGCCTGCAGTTCCACAAAGTAGGCAAGAACTTTCTAACCACAAAGATGCTGTGCCTCAAAGTATCTGTAACTGGAAATGTTCGTGCAGAGGCCGCATTAGAAGCTGTTAGCAAGAAGTGCAGGAGAACAAGTTGGCCAGGTGCAGCTTGCCACTTTCAGATCTGGGAATCACAAGGCCAGTGGTGTGTGAGAAGACCCGCTTCGGGCCCTGCAGCAGGCTGTACGCTGCATCTGCCCAGTGGATATCATTTAACACCCGACAGCTGTCACCACAGGCTCTTAAAACAAAGGACATTTTTATATGCCCAAACCACTTCACATAGGAAGTATTTCAGTCACTTAAAAAAAGACTTTAAATCCAGTGTCTGATTTTTAAAACAATAGTAAGTTGAAATAGCCTAAAAAACTTGGTATTGGTGATTGTTTTTCCCCCGCTCCTCTCCAGCTCTCTCTCTCTTTCACTTTCTGCATTTCTTACCCTCTCTTATAACATAGACTCCCAATACACCTGTTCTTGACGCTAGCATAGAATCCCAGTGCACCTGTTTCTGCATTTCTTACCCTCTGTTATAGCTTAGAATCCCAGTGCACCTGTTTTTGATGCTACGTAACTGTGTATTGCTGCTCATTAGCACCAGGCAGTAGGAATAGATAAGATTGTGTCCTGGTCACAGAAGAGCCTGGGTGATTGAGTGCAAAATTTCAATTTTAGTGTAGAAAGATTAGGAGACCTCAGTTTGTTGAGCCTAGGCTTGAGTTTGGGTTCTGCCAATTTCATGTAATTACAAGATCCCAGCCACTTTATTTCACCACGTTTCACCTCTGTTTTCTCCTCTGCAATGAGGAGACAGTTCAAGGAGTAAATGATAAAAGGATTTGAATTACTTAATTATTTGCTAAGCAAATAGTGAACAAAGTTATTTTTTTCTGCCTATTCTATGTTTAATTTTTTACTCTGTTTTAGGATTAGTTTGGCTACACAGAGCAGAAACAGTGATGTACAGTGGCTTAGTGTAAGTTTATTTCTAGCTCATAAAATAATTTTGGAGTTACTCAGCTGGTCTGGTGCTTCCTAGTGTCATTGAGATCTTTAGTCATCTTTCTGCCCCACTGCCCTCAGAGCAAGGCCTTCACTTTCCTTGTTATCTCATGCTCCAAGGTAGCTGCTGGAGAACCAGCTCTTGTTTCTGTCCTCAGCATGGTGGTGGGGTAGGGAAGCGGTCACCGTCTTCCTTTAAAAGAGCCAGTCTGAGAGTCCCATACAACATGTTGGATTACAGTTCATTGATCAGAGCTGAGTACAGGTAACGTGATGAGAAAGTTACTAGAAAGGAAGAGGAGAATAAAATTGGTAGGCAACACAGTCCCTGCCATCTTGTCAATGTAATGTCAATTTTAATTTTGCATTGTGATATATGCTGCATAAACAAACTGTGTACTGCTTAGAGAAAAATAAAGCGACACCTGTGTACCCACCATGCTCTTCAGGAAGTGTGGCGTTCCATGTTGTGGAAGCCCCCACATGCTGCTCCCCAGACCCACCTTTCTTTTTCATCTCATCTGTAACCACTGTGTTGACTTCTTATTTGTTAATCATTCGCTTGGTTTTCTTCATAGGCTAATCATCTAGGTATGTATTTGTAAATTACGGTATTTATTTGGTTTTGAGAATCTTGAGTAGCAAGCATGTACATAATGTTTAAAGAGAGGGCAATGTTGCCACCATTAGATGAAGGCCCCCAGGAGGAAGTATATTGAACAGTCCTGGTAGTGATGTGGCTCCAGCTTGCCTGAGGATGGAAACCAGCTCTGAGAAGTCATGGAGCAGGATCCCGAGGTGTGTGGTGACGTGGTGCAGTGGGAGCTTCAGCCTGACTGTGGTGTGCACGCCCTGCAGAAGTGTGGTTGGAGGTGGGGGCGCTCTGTATGCTCTGTATGCTGGTTTTCAGACTTGCCATTGGCTACCATCAGCTTGCAGAATCGGTGGGAGTGGGACATTTCTGTGGGTCACATGTCTTGAGCTTCTCTGGGCAGCAGCTTGTAGAGGGGAGGATGGGATGTGAGAGTCCAGGCAGGTCCGGGACAGAGAAGTGTGTGGGCCCCAGGTTACTGGGCACTCTGTGCTCAGGTAGAGAGGAAGAGGGAGCCACGGGGGACTTGTGACGATGACAGCCTGATTCCCTCCCTTGCTTATCACACTACCTCCGTGGAGCCTGGTTGCCTTCTGTGTCTGGAGCTCCTGTCTCCTGTATCCACCGGCTCTGGTTTGTTTTGATCCTTGGTTTTCTTCCTTTGGATGGAACTCATCCTTAAGTGACTTCTTCAGAAAAGGCACATGGGAAGTAAGCATCTTGAGACCTAGTGTGTCTGGAAATGCCTTCATTCTTCCCTCCTTGTGGATTGATAATTTGGGGGGTGTGTGAGTTAGTTAGCTCTTGCTGGGTAACAAGCTGCCACAAGCTGACAGCTTACCGTGCACTCAGCTCTGTAGGTCAGAAGTCTGGGCATTGAGGCTCAGGTGTGAAATGTAGGTTCTGAATGTTGGGTTTTCTTGCAAATGACATATCATAAATCTGGGAACTGGATTCATAAAGATGCTGAATTGTATGTTGGAACCCTGTTTCCCAGCACACTGAGCTGTGTAGAGGTCCTGTTGTTGGTCACTTACAGACTGTTTCTACGTGAGTCTTGTTTCACTTCAGACTGAGCTGAGGCAGTTGTTCGTCCCACCTTCATCTTTTCCCAGGGTTCCGTTTCCCGCTCTTGTGGCAGCTGTGTCTCAGTTGTCTCAGTCTTTCCTGCTTTGTTTGCTTCGTCCATCACATCTCGTCACTTGATGATCTGTTGGTGCCTCACAAGGTCGCCCTTGAATGGTTTCTGCTGCCTCTACCTGTGTCCAGCTCTCGTCCCACCCTTCTTCACCTGCGTCTGTGCTGGGGCCGCTGCCTCTGCTCCTCGTCTATTTCCAGTGCTTGGAGACCAGCATGCTGATTGTTGGCGGTCGCTCAAACTGTGATTTTTATCATGCCAGTCTTTGCCTGAAGAAACCGAAGTGCCTTTCTTTTGTACATTACAGTAAGTCTAAAATATTCTGCCAATTTTAATTGGCCCTGCAGTTTCCGATATTACATGTAGCTTTTTACATTTCACAAAATGAAAATCACAGTTACAATTTTCTAGGTACAGTGCTTTTAGTGATAGTTTACGATAGCAATGACAGCAGCGGCTGTTGCTTTTACTGAGTGTTTCTGATGTCAGGCTGAGTACTCTTCTTTTATGTGTGTTACTGCACTGAATCCTTACAGCAGCCACGTATGGTCGGCACTATTATCTCTAGATGAGAAGAATGGAAACCCAGACTTCCTTAGGGTCAGTGACGTGGCCACGTGTGCTTGTAGGTCATTGAGGCCAGGATTCCACTCCGATTGTAAAGCCCGTAGGTACCCCCTTTAAGGCTGTATTGACAAAGTGTGGTCAAATCCTTTTCTGAACTATGGTAATAGGCCATGTACATGGGATGTATGGGCTTCCATATAGTTATAAAGGGTAATGAAAAAGTATCCTAGTACACATCCATCCGAAGGTGCCATTTTCAATTTTAGGGAGTTACTTTGTTTTTGATAGAAACAAATCATGGTTTAAGTGCTTTAAACTGAAAGAATTTTTTTTTTTTTTTTTAATCGTTGAATGTGTTATTTTTTACAATTTTGTTTACTTTGAGAAATTCACTGAAGCAGAGTTTAGGAGAATGCTTGCCTTGTTCCTTGCAGTTAACGTCTGTGTTACTTCCTGTACTTTGGAGCTGACAAAATCCAAAGGTTTCTGAGTGCCTATATGACACCACAAGGGGAGGATTTCCCACCTAACTTTGTGTGATTGGTTGCAGCCCAAACACCATCCAAACTTTGTTTTATGCCCAGGTTTACTTTACATGACATATAAAGGTAGCTTCAGGCTATGTGTATAAGGTATATATGAAATATAAGTGAATTTCCTGTTTAGACTTGTGTCCTATTTCCAAGATATCTCATTATGTAAGTACAAATATTCCCAAACTGGATAACATGTGAAATCTCATTTTGGATGAGGGATACTCATTCTGTACTATAAAATAAATGATTTCTATTTTCTTGAAGTTTATTTCTAATGAGTTGTTCTATTATTCACAGTTACATCTCAGCAGCCTTTAAAGTTTGTGTGCATAACTCAATGTCCAGAGTTAGTTTCCACATCCAGTTTATACTCAGGATTTCCTAACTGGCTTTTCTGCTTTGGCGAGACAGTTTTTCTCACTCCTCCCAAATGTAATTTCCTTGTTCTTAATAAACTGGTATTTGTTTCGCACATTTTAAGTACCTAGCACTTATTATAGACTTAGGATGAGATTTACAGAAGTAGGCAGTGTCATGCATGAATATTAGATCTTTAAACTTTGTTAATGACTTTTTTCATGTTGATTTCTCTGCATGTGAAGCTGTCTTTTCCAAAATGTAGCTTTGCTGAAGATGCTTGACATATTTTCAGTTTCATAGAACTTAGGTATTTCTGCATCATTATCCATTCATTTTAGTTCTGAGTGTTTGACGTGTTTGGGATGTATCATAAAAAAATGAAGTCTTTGTTCTCGCGCATGTCACGTTCTGGTGTACTGAGTTCCACTGCTCGTCATCTTATTCCATGGTTGTTCCAGGAGCACATGTCCCCACCGTACAGGGACACTGGAGCTGCCTTGTGAGGAGCCCCGTGTTCACTGTCTGTCCGGTGTCTTTCCTGCTTCCCGAACCCTTGACTCAGGTGGTTGGCATCCTCGTCCACAGTTCTCCCCGACCTCTAAGCTCCAGGAAGGCAGATCTCACCTGCGAGAGTGTTCACATCCTCTTCGCTCATGCTCGTGCCCACCAGTTTCTCACTGGCCTTGGTCAGCCGTGTGCTGTGTAGACAGGGAACCCGGTCAGAGGACTTGGTGCCCTGCGGAGCCTTTCCTGCATACGGGTAGGACCCCATGGATAAGTGCTGCTCCTCTCTCCTTCCTACTTTCTTCTCCCTCCTTCCTTTCTTCCTCAGTGATCCCATGGATCCGCTACCAGTGGTGGCAGGAGGGTGCTGCCTCCCCTCCTCCCCTCTTCCCCTCCTCCCTTTCTCCCCTCCTCCCCTCCTCCCCTCCTCCCCTCCTCCGTTCTTAGGGTAGCATTCCCAATCATGTGATTTGCCTTCAGGCTCTCCTTTTTGGGCATCCAGTGTAGAAATCATTTGTTGTTTTGGTTACGATTTCTTCATATGCCCAGTACTTAGTGGCTACTTGTAAGTTAGTTATCCTTCAGGGGACTCAGGATGGTACCTCTGTGTTGGCGGGTTTCTCTGGCTCTCCACCTCCTCTGGCTGAGCCTGCAGCTTGTGGCCCGGCCTAGGGTGTGTGCTCGCTCTGTGAAATGCAGACCTGGACCCGGACAAACTTCATCTCTGTTCTTTACCCTCTCAGGTCAGCCTAGTTAGGGTAGAATTTGCAGAACACTCCTTAGGGGGCAAAAAAGAAGTAAAGTTGTTGGAAAAATAATTGAAAAAAATCTAAAAAAATTTTGCAAATTAGAATTCTTCTCTTTTCTGAGGCTCTCATGCAGTTTAAGATAGTTTAATTGACAAAATGTGTAGGCTCCCTGTTCTTTTTCCTTAACCCTCTCTGAGGAGGGCCCGTTCTATGAGTGTGTGTGATCGTTTCAGGCTCAGAGGGGTCTTCTCCCGCAGCTTAGTTTCTGATGTTCTGTAGTCTGTATTCTGTCCCAGGACTACAGTGAGAGGAACTAGGTAACATCGTATGTTCACATCATCAGAGTCTGATCACCGTGCCAGGCACTGGGGAGTATTTCTGAGGAAGGTCCTGCCTGTTGGACTGGATGACATTAAGATTTTTTCCAACACAAAGATTCTAGGGTTCTGTGTTTTTATAACCCTCAGTTAAGACCATGGTGCTTTTGGGCCTATATTTAACCAGCTGTTTATTTAGTGTAAAGAGTCACTTCATTATTTTCTTAAAAAATTGGTGAAAGAAAGTTATGTGCTTTAATGCAGCATATAAATAAGAGCACAAAATCAGATGTCTGAAAGATCCTAGGTTAGATCCCATCTCCAGCAGTCATTAGGATAGGCTTGGGATGAATCCATATGGATGATACGATTTGAATAAGCAGCTACCTGAAAAGAACAAAAACTCACAGCTTTTAAGACTAGTGAATACATGATGTCTCTAAGGAATAAAAAATTATATCCTATTATGATTCTGCTGTAACTTAGGGTAAGGAAATAGAGAGTTTTATGGTAAAAGATACATACATAAAATTTATTATCTTTACCGTTTTTTTTTTTTTTTTTTTTTTTTTTTTTTTTTTCCAGTCAGAATCTGTCTCTGTTGTTTAGGCTGGAGCACAGGGGCATGCATGATCATAGTTCACTGCAGTCTTGAACTCCTGGGATCAAGTGATCTTCCCACCTCTGTCTCCTAAGTAGCTTGGGACTGCAGGCATGTACCAGCACACCCAGCTAACTTTTAAGTTTTTCATAGAGGTAGGGTTTTACCATGTTGCCCATCCTGGTCTCAGACTCCTGGGCTTAAGCGATCCTCCCATTTCAGCTTCCCAAAGTTCTGAGATCATAGGCGTGGGCCACTGCACTCAGACCATCTTTACCATTTTTAAGTGTGAAGTGGCAGAAAGTACATTCATGTGACTGTGCATTCATCAACCACCGTCCATCTCCAGAACTCTTTTTATCTTGAACAGCTGAAACTCTGTACCTGATAAGCCCTGATTCCCCTTACCCACTGGCCCACCGGCACTGGCAGTCACTGTTCTATTTTCTTTTTCCATAAATTTGACAATTCTAGGTGCCTCATGTAAGTGGAACCATACAATATTTATACTTTTGTGACTGGCGTATTTCACTTAACCTGATCTCTTTAAGGTTTCAGAATTTCTTTCCTTTTTAAGGCAGAATAATATTCTGTTGTATGGATGGGCCACTGTTTTTTGTTTTTGTTTTGGTCATTACAGATAGCTTATTTTTATTTTCTTAACTGTACATTGGGGGTACATGTGAAGATTTGTTATACAGGTAAACTTGTGCCCCAGGGGTTTGTGGTACATATTATTTTATCACCCTGGTACTAAGCCTGGTACCCAACAGTAGCATTTTTTCTGTTCCTCTCCTTACTCCCATCTTACACCCTCCACCCTCAGGTAGGTCCCAGTGTCTTTTGTTCCCTTCTTCGTGTTCATGAGTTCTCATCGTTTAGCTTTCACTTATAAGTGAGAACATGCAGCATTTAGTTTTCTGTTCCTGCATTAGTTTGCTAAGGATCATAGCCTCCAGCTCCATTCATGTTCCCACAAAGGGCATGATCTCATTTTTTTTTTTTATTGCTGTATAGTATGCCACAAAATCCCTTTTGTGTGCTGTGAGGAAGCATGTTCACAGGTTGTGGTCACTGCTACGTGGACATCTTTGGGGGTTCATTGTACTTTGGGGGTTCATTGTACTGCTTTCCACACATTTCAATCACCCATGCCCTTCTTTGGGACTGTACCTTGTCAGGAGGTATTTAGTAGAAAAATTCTGGTGTAGATGTACCACATTTTCTTTCTTTCTTTTTTTTTTTTTTTTTTTTTTTTTTGGAGACGGAGTTTCGCTCTTGTTACCCAGGCTGGAGTGCAATGGCGCGATCTCGGCTCACCGCAACCTCCGCCTCCTGGTTCAGGCGATTCTCCTGCCTCAGCCTCCTGAGTAGCTGGGATTACAGGCACGCGCCACCACGCCCAGCTAATTTTTTGTATTTTTAGTAGAGACGGGGTTTCACCATGTTGACCCGGATGGTCTCGATCTCTTGACCTCGTGAGCCACCCGCCTCGGTCTCCCAAAGTGCTGGGATTACAGGCTTGAGCCACCGCGCCCGGCCCACATTTTCTTTATCCAGTCTGTCACCCATGGGCATTTAGGTCGATTCCTTGTCTTTGTTAGTGTGAATAGTGCTGCAGTGAACATTTGTGGGCCTGTGTCTTCACGGTAGAATGGTTTATATTCCTCTGAGTATATACTTTGTAATGGGATTGCTGGGTCAAATGGTAGTTGTTGTTTTAACTCTTTGAGGAGTTGCGACACTGCTTTCCACAATGGTTGAACTAACTTACACTCCCACCAACAGTGTGTAAGTGTTCCCTTTTCTCTGCAACCTCTCCAGCATCTGTTATTTTTGGACTGTTTAATACAGTTATTTGACTGATGTGGGATGGTATCTCATTGTGGTTTTGATTTGCTTTTTTCTAATGATCAGTGATAGCTTTTTTTTTTTGTATGCTTGTTGGCTGCATGTATGTCTTCTTTTTGAACATGTCTGTTCATTGGAGCACCATTTTTACCTGCTCATCCTTGGGTTCTTGGGTTGCTTCTACCCCTTGGCTGTTGTGAATAATGCTGAATAGCTTCCTTAAAGGAGAAAAAACTTTGAAAAGTAAATATTTTTTAAAGCATGTTTTGATCATTTTTTTAATGAACCTTTAATACCTGGAATAAAAAATATACAGACATTTAATTTGTGCTCCCTACCCATTATGTTCTTGGATCAAGCCTCCGTTAGATTTTGGTATGAGGAGAGGAATAACAGAAATTATGATAGATTCCTGGCTTCTTTCCTAATACGTTTTACTAACCTTTTGTGTGTGGCTATTCTGCATGCATTGGAAGAGTATGAACAGAAGAAGAGATAAAGTTAGTATTTATTGGGAAGTGCTGGTTATTAGAATGGTGCTATCTCTTTAATTGTCTCATTTAAATTACTTCAGGTATTTATTTTCTGCACTAAACTGACAGTAAGTGAACACTCTATGCTTCATTGGTACTGAGAGGGTGGCATAGGGCAGTGTATCAGTTTCCTGCTGATGCTGAAACAAATGACCACAAACTTAGAATGGCTTTAAACAACACAGATTTATTGTGTTATAGATTTGGGGGACAGAATTCTGAAGTCAATTTCACAATTTTAGTGCCAGTTGAAATCAGGGTGTCAATAGGATTGGTTCCTTCTGGAGCTCTAGGGCTCAGTCCACTTCCTTGCCCTTTCCAGCTTGTCGAGGCTGTGCTCCTTGGGTAGGGGCCCCTGAAATCTCTCTGGTTGTGACCATAGTGCCTCCCTCTTTCACTCATAAGGACCCTTATGATTACATTGTGTCTGCTGGGATTATCCAGGGCAGCAAAAGAGCAGGATCCTTCATTTAATCACATCTGCAAAATTCCCTTTGTGTGCTGTGAGGAAGCATGTTCACGGGTTCTGGCCAGTATGATGTGGACATCTTTGGGGGTTTATTATGCTGCCTCCCACAGACAAGTGTGTTTTTCACCTTTCGATCACCCATGCATTTCTTTGGGACCATAGCTTGTCAACAGGTATTTATTAAAGGGCTAGCTTTAGGAGAAGAATTCTGAGCGTTTTACACACACACACACACACACACACACACACACACACACTTTGTTTCACTGTAATTTAAATATCTCTGCATTTTCTATTCACCTTTGTATCTGTGATTCATTGTTATTTACTTAAAGTTCTATAACAGCATACACAGGTAAATTGTTAGAACACATGGTTTTAAATATTTACATATGTCATCAAAGCCCTCTGACCTAACATTTAAAGAAGCTATTAATGTATTCTAGAAATATGTACCTATAATTTTAAAGGTATAAGCCATGCTCACAGAATCTAAAAAGCTTTGCACATGGATTTAATAAAGAACTAGGTATGATGCATTTTACAGTTATTTTAACTTTTGATGCTTTGTCTCACTAATACGAAGATTTAACTAGTTTTGTTTATTTCTGGAAAATCTCAGGCTTTTGCTTTTAACCTGTCCGTGGGTGCTGCCTTCATTCCCTTACCACTTAATGTATCCTTTCTACGTCCTTTGCCTGCCACTCTGCTGAAACCAGTGGTAAACTGGAGCTGGAGCATATGGCTGTGGTGGCTCATGAGAACCACTTGTTAGAGATTCAGGCCTTTATAGCTTGAAATTGAGAGTGCTAACACCATGGAAAGTGGCAAAGTTTACAGATCAGGTCTCTACCCCTGTCACCCCAGAACTGGTTTTTAGCCCTCTATTATCTGAAAATATTAACACATTACCAGATAGCTTCATGTTACCAAATTCTCTGTTACCAAGTGGTCAGTGATCAATACCTTTGCCCACTTTGTCCTTAAGATACTTTTTTCATGGCTTCTCTGACACCATACTATCCTGGTATTATGTTGGTTTTGTTTTATTATATCTCTCTTTGTATAGTCTTATTTTCTGTTGCTTCACTCATCTCTACCTAATTTGTCAATGTTCAACTACCCCAGGGCTTGGCTCTGGGGTCCGTCCCTTGTCTCTATACCAGGTATCAGTAAACCTTCCCAACAAAGGCCAGCTAGCTCTGTTCCTCTAGTGCAACAAAGCCCTAGGCAATGGTGAGTAAGCGAGTGTGGCTGTGTTTCTACTTAGAAAGATGGGTGACTGGCAGGATACGCCTTGCTGTTGTAGTTTGGTAATTTCTGATCCATACCCTCTTTTGGGTAGCATCTGTTAATATCATGGCTTTAAAAAGTGTCTCTGTGACTAATGCGTATCTCTAGTCTTGATTTTTTTCTTCAGGCACCAGACTTGTCCATTTTATTGCTTATTTGAAGTGTTGGTTTGTGTTTTCTGAAGATGTCTTAAATTTAAGAGGGTCCAAACAGAACCCTTTATTTGCCTCCCAGAGCTTTCCCCCCATCTGCTGTCACTCTCTCTTCACTAACTGCTCACTACCCATATTGGCTTTATCTTTCCCTTGAAGTTGCCAAGCATGCTTCTGCCTGAGGGGCCTGTGTGCTGTTCTTTTCTCTGTCTCTTCTGGCTCTTTGCTGACATTTGGGTGTAGGTCCAGTTGCCTTTTCTTGGTCAGCCCCTTGTCGCTTATCCTCTTAAGTTTCTTCATAGATCGCTTACGTAAAAGTACTTTGTATATTTATTACCTTCTCTGTTTAGTCAGTCTCTCCCACTTGAGTGTAAGTCCCTTAAGAGCAAGAACTTTGTGCCTTTTCCTTTCTTCAGCATCTTAAGCAGTATCCTCCCACATACTAGGCTTCACTTACTATTTTTGGTGAATGAATGAATGTATTTTTTCTGTGTTCCAGATACTGGGAAGAAAGCACAGAGATACGCATCTAATATGAGAAATAGAGACAAACAAAGGAAAAGTAATATGAAGCAGAGTGTCTTAAGAGGACATGTAAAACGGAGAGAAAGCTTTCTGTCTTCTCTGTGCTTTGTTCTTTCCTGTCTTGCATAGCTTTTATTATTATTTTAGTTTCTGTTACCCTGCTAGCTTTGAAGTCATCTACCCTTTTTGGTTTTAATGGTTACTCTAGCAATTACACCATTATCCTTGACTTATCCATGTTTAATATTAAGTAGCACTTTTACCCACTTTCAGACAATTCAAGGATCTTGAACACTTGAATCCCACTTATTTCCTTCCTGATGACTACACCATTGTTATCCAGCATTTCATTCTGTAGACCTTTCAAACCTATAGAAGTTTAAAGCCTTAAATGTTACTATTTTCCTATTAGAATTTTTATTTTATATATAGAAAATGTTGTTTTACACATCATTTAGGTAGTTAAAAATATGCTTCTGCATGTATTAAAAGAAAATAACTAAAACAAGTCTTATTTCTGAAAGTTCTTTACATTCAAGGTCTACTGCTTCTGAACTTTTCAGCTTATGTTTTTAGAATATATATATTCTAAGAGGAAACACAGGCATCAGAAAACATAAGCTGAAAAAAAATATATATTTCCATATATATATATTCCAAATATATATATACATATTTATATATATATTCCAAATATATATATATTTGGAAATGGAGACTCAGTCTGTTGCCCAGGTTGGAATACAGTGGCACAGTCTTGGCTCACTGCAACTTCCACCTTCCAGCTTCAAGAAATTCACCTGCCTCAGTCTCTCGAGTAGCTGGGACTACAGGTGCATGCTGCCATGCCCAGCTAATTTTTTGTATTTTAGTAGAGATGGGATTTTATCGTGTTGCCCAGGCTGGTCTTGAACTCCTGAGCTCAGGCAATCTGCCCATCTAGCCTCCCAAAGTGCTAGGATTTCAGGCATGAAATGATTTCAGGCCAGTGCCTGGCCTAGAGTATTGTTTTCCTTGCCCTCAAGAAAATGGGTGATAGAGCATTTTTTAAAAATAATGATTCACTATATCTTTGTGATATCTTTCCAAGCTGCTGACACTCTTGTGAAGGCTTATAGCATAATCTGAAAGGTTATCAGTTTGTCCAAGAAACTAACTTTGTGTGTTTTCCACAGTTCAGTAAAATGGACAGAACAGTTACCGTCATGGTGCTCAGGGAGCAGAGGCGGAGCAAGGCCACGAGGCCACGGCCTTGGTCTTCCCTCCTTCTGCCCTCTCCATCCCTTTTCCGCCCTTCTTGTCTTGGAGATTTTGGACTCCTGCAGCTGGAACTGTTTTTTTATTCAGGTAATATTCATTTACATTTACCCATATATTTGTCTTTTAATTTCTTTCTTTTTTTTCCTGACACAGAGTCTCTGTCTCCTAGGCTGGAGTGCAGTGGCACAATCTTGGCTCACTGCACCCTCCCCCTCCTGAGCTCAAGTGATTCTCGTGCCTCAGTGTTCTGAGTAGCTGGGACCATGGGTATGTGCCAGCACACCAGGCTAATTTTTGTGTTTTTTGTAGAGATGGGGTTTTGCCATGTTGGCAGGGCTGGTCTTGAACTTCTGACTTCAAGTGATCCACCCATTTTGGCCTCCCAATGTGCTGGGATTACAGGCGTGAGCCACCCTGCCGGGTCATTTTTTAATTCGTTCTACATCTCTGAGGTATTTGTGATTGAATTCCTTCTGCCTCAAAAATATTCTTTAGTATTTTGATGTATATGTGCCTCAGGTGATGAGTTTATCTCATGTTTTATATTTGTCTGCTAGTGTTTTCTTTTTTTAAAAAAAATTTTCTTAACTTCATTTTGAATATGTTTGCTGGATATAAAACTCTGCACATAGAATTTATATAGTTGTGGCAGAGACCTAAAATACTTTGGGCAAAACTTAAAATACTCTGGTTCTTTTCAGATATAGTTTACCATTCTCAGTCCTTGAACTCTTTTAAAATTATTTTAAACTTTGTTTTTGATAGTTCCAATATTGGAGCCCCTTTGGGTCTGTTTCTGTTGCCTGTTATTTCTCTTGGGTTTTGTTGATGTTTTTTCTCTCCTTTTATGCTGGCTGTTTATTTATTTATTTGAGGTGGAGTCTCTCTCTGTCGCTCAAGCTGAAGTGCAGTGGTGCGATCTTGGCTCCTTGCAACCTCTGCCTCCTGGGTTCAAATGATTCTTGTGCTTCAGCATCCTGAGTAGCGTGTGCCATCATGCCTGGTTAATTTTTGTATTTTTAGTAGAGATGGGGTTCCTCCATGTTAGCCATGCTGGTCTTGGAACTCCTGACCTCAGATGATCTACCCACCTTGGCCTCCCAAAGTGCTGGGATTACCGGTGTGAGCCACAGCACCCAGCCTGTTTGTTTATTTTTATAATGTCATGGACATTTTATTAGCAGAATCATTATAGTAATAATCTGTAGATCTTCTTCCAGTGAAAATTTATGTTAACTTCTGCCAAGTAGCTGGGGGCATTAGTAGTTTAGGATCATCTCAACTGTATTGCGTGTATTAGTACAGTTTGAAGCCAGGCAGCAGGACTTTGAAGACCCATTTGCTTTTGCATTACCCTTACTCTGAGAGTACAACTATTTGGGTTTCAACCTAATGTACACCAGGCCCTTAGGATAGCTCTTCCCTTTTCTCTCCTTCCAGGCCCCCACCTTGGCGTGCCTGTACCCCAGCTTCTCCACACCCAGGCCCTGGTGGCTGTCAGAGGTACCCATCAGCCTACTGGCTGTCCTCTCTGAAGTGGCAGAACCCTCAGGAAAAGAGCAGTTCGAATGTCAGTTTAGCTTCATGATTTTCTTTGATTTTGCCCAGATCCTGACCACATAATTTCTCACCTTTTCCTTAACTCTTTAGTGTCTTGCAATCACACATTTTAAATAGTTTCTTCAGTGTTTCTAGCTGTCCTCAGTGTGTGGGTTGGTTCAAATTGCCTCGTTTGAAATTAACAGGAGCTCTTGAGCTCTTGTGCAATTTAAACTTACACAAATTTCAGTATTTCAGAAATCTGACTTAATTGTGAAATACAGTTTTCAAATGTTAGGCAGAATAGAAAGTTACTTTTCTTTTGGTAGATGAGAAGTTAGGTAACTACAGACAAAAGTAGGTAGAAATATTATATATATTTACAGGATGGCAGACCAGGTGATTGTGTTCAAGAATACTCTTTTTTTTTTTTTTTTTTTTTTGAGACGGAGTTTCGCTCTTGTTACTCAGGCTGGAGTGCAATGGCGCGATCTCGGCTCACCGCAACCTCCGCCTCCTGGGTTCAGGCAATTCTCCTGCCTCAGCCTCCTGAGTAGCTGGGATTACAGGCACGTGCCACCATGCCCAGCTAATTTCTTGTATTTTTAGTGGAGACGGGGTTTCACCATGTTGACCCGGATGGTCTCGATCTCTCGACCTTGTGATCCACCCGCCTCGGCCTCCCAAAGTGCTGGGATTACAGGCTTGAGCCACCGCGCCTGGCTAAGAATACTTTTTAAAAATAAGTGCTCTTGGTAAGCTATATAGTAAAATGGGCCCACTGAGAGATGCGGAGGAGAAAATGTCAACGCCTGTTTATACAAAGTTATGGAAAATGACAGGTAGAGTAGGAGATGGGGAAATAATCTGTGTGGGAACTCAGCTGATAAAAAACTATACCCTGTTTTATTGTTCGCCAAAAAGATAGTCTTTGCAATGACCTCATTAACTGATTGATTAAAAATTGTATTAGAGCCAAGGACACAGGAACTGTTAATTCTAGTTCTAGTTTTGTGAAAAATGCAGTTGCCACCCAGAAATGACTACCTCTTAAAGTTATAGTGACATAATCCTACTGTCCTTGTCTGAGCTTTGGGCCCATTTGTTTTGCCTACTCAGTGTTTATGTTGTAATGTCTTACTGAATTTCAAGCTGGACTTGTCCAGCATGATCCTGTTCTCTTTCTGGTACTGTACACATCTCATCAGCAAGTGTATGCTTTTGTACCGTGGAGTCTGATTCTCATTTGTGTCTTCAATCGCTAGAGCAGTTGCTAGCATGTAGTGGGCATTCAGTAAGTGCCTATTCATTGCATGCATTGTTTCTCAGAGACCACTGAGGTTTCTTTTAATGGTGACATAATCTGTTCTGTATTCTCAAGTATCTGCTCAGCGTTTTGCTAGATTAGGAATTTATTACCTCTTAAGGCAGTCTATTCTGTTTTTCAATTATTTCTGATAGTTTTTCCTCACACACAATTGCTTCTTTGCATCTCCCCGTCATATATCTTTTGGTGTGTACACTCAGGAGTTACACAGGACAAACATAATTCCTCTTCTGTAAGATGATCTTGTGAGTACTTTACGTTGCTTGTCACCCACTCTAGCCCCGCAGTTGTCTGTTTTGCAGATTGTGTGTATCTAATCATCAGTGGCTCTTCCTGCGGCACTTGTCCCTTTATGCTTTCGTCTCCCTTGGGAAGGGTTTGTTTTTGACCATTGTTGTGGCTTTCTGTATGGGCCCAGCATTATGAAGGTAGTCTCAACCACGAGTCCTTTTTCTTTTACTTTTCATATTACATGTACAGAATAGTTGAGAATTTTCATCGATAGAGCTTTTCAGACAAATCATTCAGCCTACATGTCTTTCTCATTTACATTTTTATTTATGATAAGGCAGAAAATCGGGCTGGGGTGGTGGCGCATGCCTGTAATCCCAGCACTTTGGCAGGTCGAGAAGGGTAGATCCCTTGAACCCAAGAGTTCAAGACCAGCCTAGACAACATGGCAAAACCTCATGTCTACAAAACAAAACAAAGCACAAAACTAGTCAGGTATTGTGGCACACATCTGTGGTTCCAGTCGAGGGAGGAGAATCACTTGATCCCAGGAGGTAGAGGCTTCAGTGAGCCATGATTTTGCCCCTGAACTCCAGCTTGGGGGAGACCCTGCCTCGGAAAAAAAAAAAAAACCCAAAGCAAGCCAGAAAATAGAAAATCAGGAGACAATAATGAAGGTATTTTCTGAAGTCATCAAGGAGGTCTCCTTAAAACTGATAAACACAACTTTTTAGTGGTTATAGAAAGTGAAAAGTACTTATTGTATTCAGTATCTTTTCTTTGACCATCAAATATAACCCCTCACCCCTCTGTGTTTTTTGTTTTTTTCTTTTTTTTGCATGTGTGGTAATGGGTGAAGCTGGTTCATAAGAATGAAGGCTGAAAGTCAAATTGACAGCCTTGAGTAGACATAGTATTTTTCTATAGTTAATGATATTCTTGGTGCTCCAGAGTCATACCACTAGCTAAAAACACAAACATTCAATAGGGTTATGGTGAATATATATTCCAAGGGTATAGAATGGTCTTTTTTTTTTTTTTTTTTTTTTAAAGAACCACGTATAATCATCATAGTTGGTAAAAGCGTTTGGACCTGTTATATTGCCACACCTACCAAGAGGAAATGCATCTAAGATTATGAACTCTTTATTACTGCCACTCTGATTAAAATTCTGAAATATTATTCCCAAGTTCCTTATGTCTGGGATAACAACATTAATGTTTGCTAACAAGAGATGGAAAAGGGACAATAAACTGAAAGCCTCATTTCAGTTAGTGGGTGTTCTTGATTGCTGGAGGTAGAGTCAGTTGCACTGAAGATCCCGGGATGTGTTAGTCAGTTCTATACCAAGCATGTAACTACCTGAAGGAACCATTGACCCCGCTCTTTGCATTGGAAAGTGTGGTCAGAGAATCGAGGGAGTGGTGAGTCCTCTGTAGGTTTCAACAGAGGTGGGCAGCAGGATTGTCCTCCCTTCTTTCTGCGGTATCCTTGCGGCATGGGTGGTGCTTCAGTTTCACGGTAGTGCCATGTCCATCCTTCCTTTTCTAAATGTGATAAATTGTTTCACCTTTCTCGTGTGGTCACACAGCCCTGGTTTAATGTTTCTAGGCTAGTATAGTTTTTTAAGGTGCGTAAGTAGCTGATAACTGGAAGTGATCAAAGCAGCTTGTCTTTTTTGTTTTCGTCACAACTTACTGCAACTGAGAATTTGGTTGTTATGATTCCATCCTGGATGCTAGCCAAATCGGTTTTCTTATTAGATGCAACGTAAGAACATATTACAATGGCTGTGTTGTTTTTCTGTCTACAGTTCCGGTTTTTTTTTTTTTTTTTGCTTATTTTGGTTTACAGTTTAAAAAGACAAATTCAGTCTTGTTTCTAATGGCATTCATTAGAAAAATCTCCCATGGATTGGCTGGGTGCACTTTCGTGCTGACAGGCGCATTTCCAACAGGCCAATTGTGCTCTGTTGTATATTGTGTGCATGCTTGTGGTGTGCTGGGGGATGTTTCTGTGTGTGTATGCAGTGAATACACACTTGTGTCTGTAAGAGACACGCAGCGGGTTCTTCTGGTTTTGAGTGGATGGTGCTGGGCTCTAACATTTGCTTCTGCCTGTTCATTGGTTAGCTTTTGTTAGTATGTCCTTGCTAAACTACTGGTTTAGCTTTCTGAAGATGTAATTGTAACCAGGTGTGTGAGGTCAGGGTGGAAAGCAGTTTTATGGAGCTTTTGTTCTAATAGCATATAACAAATCACTGGAAATGTGAGTCATCAGCAAAAGGCACTTTATAAAGCGAAAGGTAGAAAAATGTGCAGCATTGCAGATTTTCCAGGGTAAAAACAGACAGAGACTTACACTTTTGATTTAGATTATTCTTTTATGTATATTTTTTGCAATTAAGAATATCTTTTATAGTTTATAGGATTCCATTATTTTTCCTCAGAGAAATAGGATTATTCTGAAATAACAAACTATTAGGTCTGATATTAAACATTTAAAACTAACATTTGCTGTGGGGTGGTTTGTGTTTGGTTTCTTTGAATAAACAGGATTAGAAATGTTTGAATTTCTTCTTCTTTTTGCTCTGAGGAACACTTTAGGTCTGAATTTTGAGATAACTATGCAGTGCTGCTTTTTTCTTCTCTTTTGTACGGTTCTTATTTTAAAGCAAAGTCTAACCGTGGGCTGTTAGCTTTGTGTCACTTGTGTGAATGAATGGATTGAACTTGTAGAACATACAAAGTATTTTTTGCTTGAATACAACATTTATGATTTATGGCCAACATGTAGCCTTGATTTTCTATTGAGAATGATCCTTATTGTCTTTGTATACTAACTCGGTGCAGAAGCACTTGTCTATTTTGAGCTAAACCAGACCTCTTGTAAAAAGAATCAAATTATTTCATCATGTTGAAAATGAAAAGCTATAATTACTTGTAATTAGGCTTCAGAATTTTTGAAAATTGAGGAATTCTTTTCCAGAGGTTTAAGATCACTCCAAATCAGTGCCTTTGAAAAATAGGAAATAATTTTCTGTTCAATTTGAAATTGATTTAATTTATGCCTTTGACAGCTATTTTGCTTTGATATTTTTGTAGTGAAAATCATAGAACTGTGGCTGTTAGTGCTATAATGTTTTCTGTGATATCATATATTAGTATGTTCAAAACTTGGTATCCTGCTTTGAATAAGTTTCTGTAGAGTCTGAGTTATAAAAGATGCTAAATAATTATTGTTGAGCTCCACAAATTAACAGCACCTAAAGAGTTTTGTAGATATTTTCAGAGGCTGCTAGATTTTTCAGAAGGAAAAAAGTGAGCATTGTTTTTTTTCCAGAGTAACAGATCACTCCCCTGTCCCACAAAGTATTGGTAAATCTGTATATACTTCTGTAATTTGTATTTTAAAAATAACCTTAAGAGAAATATTTTTTAAAAAAATTTAATTTCTTGAATTAAGTTTCGAAAGTTAAATATAACCTCTTTTTATGAATCTTACTAATTCTTAGCATATCTATTTAAAAAGATGAATACTTATGAAATATTATATTAAAGTGCTCTGGATAAATTTTGTTTTATATTTACTGTCTAGCATCCCCAAATGCTCCAAGTCACCTTCCTTTATTAGCAGAATTCAGTGGGAAATTTTGTTCTCCAAAGAGGGTTCTTTTTGAGATTTTGCATATTGTAAACTGAATATTTTACTGTAAACCAAATTATTTGCCCATGATAATTTGAAAAGCACCAGGTAACTAGAATGGGCTTAGTTTAATCATAGTTCATGGAAAATTAAGGGGTAAACTAACTTTACAGGAAGCTTCTGTGAATGGCAAAGGTTGCCTCTTTGTTTAATGAATTATCTAAATGTGAGTTCTAACTTTAGTTATCTAGTAATTTTACCTTTGGAAACTAGCTGAGCAGTCTCCCAAGAACACATCAGAACTCAGCAGGTGGTATTTTCTCTTGTCATTTTTATGGCCTTTGGAGCAAATATGTTTGACTATAAACCTACACTTTCTTCACCAGTTTATTTAATTGGAATGCTGAAAAAAAAAAACCTGATCAACTTGATATTCTTTATTGTTTTCTGTTTTTTAAACTTATAGACAGTGTGGCACTCATCATAAACATTTCACTATAATGGTAACTTTAAAGTTGTCATAATTATATAATTTTTTGTTAGCTTTGTTCTTTTCACTTTAGATAATTAGTTATAGAAAAACTCCAAGTCTTAAAGATTATATAAGGTTGTTATTATTATAAAGGTCAGGAAGATTATGATTGCTGTTATAATTGTTTTTTGTTTTTTTTTCAAGGAATATACAGTGTAATGCATTCTGTTTGACTTTAGGAGGAGTTCAGAATTGGTATGAATAAGTGGATATTGAAAAACCCACATGAAGAGATGTGGTTATATGGTCTCTCTACCTTCAAAGTATATCCAGAGCCCAGCTGCCCACCATATATCCTGGCATTCTCCAGTCCTGGCACTGTCCTCCTTCTCTCATTACTGCCGTAGGTCTCCTGCTCAATGGCTGACCCTCTGTCATCCCTCCTCAGCACCATAGCTGTCTTCATCTTTTTCAGGTACATGCAGGCCGTACCACTTCTATGCACTGCGCATTCTTGTACTGTGCGAAAAGCTGAAGACCTTCTAGTGCTCTCTGGGCCCCACGTGACCTGATGCCCCCGACTCCAGCCGTTCTCCCAGGACTCCCTTCCTCACTCACTCAGCTGTAGTCACGTGAACTTTTTGCTGCTTTTTGAATATGTGGCGCATGCTTTCTCCTTAGCTCGTTTACTCTGTTGATACTCAACTGAGTGCCCTCCATCCATGTGACTGTCTGATGCTTCCCCTCTTCTGAGGCTCCACTCACATGCTGCCTTCAGAATGTCACCTGGTTGCCCACCCTGTTGCCCCCATCTCAGTGCTCCTGTTTCCCCCTGCCCCCATAGCATTTCTTTTCTTTTCTTTCTTTTTTTTTTTTTTTGAGACGGAGTTTCGCTCTTGTTACCCAGGCTGGAGTGCAATGGCTGGATCTCGGCTCACTGCAACCTCCGCCTCCTGGATTCAGGCAATTCTCCTGCCTCAGCCTCCTGAGCATTTATTTTCTAACACATTGTGCAGTTTATTTGTTTGAACTGTTTGTTGTTTGTATTTTTTTGTTATTTAGCCCTTCTTTGGGCATGGATCTTTGAAAGGTTTTGTTTGACCACTGGTTTTCCAAGGCACCTTGAAAAGTGGCTGGTATATAATAGGCACTTAATAAGTAAAAATCAACATTTAATTCTTCAATCAAGTGGGTCATGTAGAGGTCCGGATTCCGTATAAATGAGCAGAAAGCCAGCATTCCAGCCCCTGCGTGAGTGCCGTTGATCTTCCTTTGCTTTCTTTCACTTTGGGTTTTTCCTGGAGTTCTAACTTTGGTTCCCCTTTCCTTTTTGCATCCCTAAACTTTCTGCTCAATATAAGTTTAGAACTCCCTCCTTCAATATGTTTTGGTCTCTTCCAAATCAATAAACAAACCAACAGTATTGTCATATTCTTTAAAATCTTTTCTCTGTTTTCCAGTTCACACAAAAGCATCACCTGCTTCATAACCCCCATAACTCCTGGTGCTCCTGGCCACCCCCAAAATGAGGTTTTCATCCATTCATGTATCAGTGAAACTTCCACACTTCTGATCATTCATTCCCTTTGCCACTGCCAGGGCCAGGTCTGCACTGTCCTTTCCTGGCCTATTCCGTGGCTCCTCTGTTTTCCATTATTCTGTTCCCTCTCTGATCCAGTCTCTCATCTCCATTGATGGAAGATGTAAAACCCGTGTCTGATTCTGTCTGCTCTGTATTAAAAATTCTGTGCTGGTTCTTCCTTACTTGTAAAGGTAAAAGTTATTAATGTGAAATTAAATCTTGTACGCAAGATGGTGCCAACCTTTTACTGAAAAGAATGTAAACCATTGTTTCTAACTCTATAGTCATTATTTTTTTATAGATGCTTAGTGAAAGAAGTGATCCATGGTAAAGTGTGTTTGGAAAATGACAGGTTAAACAAAGTTAAATTTTTCTTTATCTTACATCTTTTAATGTTGCAGTTTCCAAAATGTCAGTTGTCAAGAAGGCAATAATTTATATATACACTATATTATGTGTAGTATATAAATATGTAAAATGCGTCATTTAACAAATAATTATTGAACACATATTAGGTACCCATAGTTTCCTAGATTCTGAAGATACAAAAGTGAATGAAACAGACCAGAATGTTGGTTCTCATGGAATTACAGTCAGCTGGGGAATATGGACAATAAACAGAAGAAAATACTAAAATATGGTGGATGTGGTGGCTTATGCCTATAACCCCAGTGCTTTGGAAGGCAGGATGGGAGGATTGCTTGAGGCTAGGAGTTTGAAACTAGCCTGGACAACATAAGCAGACTTTGTCTTTACAAAAAATAAAAAATTAAGCCACACTTTGTGGTGTGCACCTGCAGTGCCAGGTCCTTGGGAGGCTGAGACAAGAGGATTGCTTGAACCTAGTATTTCAAGGATAGTGTGAGCTATGATCACATTACTGCACTGCAGCCTGGACGACAAAGTGAGACCTTGTGCCTTAAACAGACAAACCCCAGTAAAATGCGCAGTGGAAAGACTGGTGCTCTGTGTTATGGAGGAAAGGTGTAGCATGAGGAAGGAGCTGGGAAGTACAGGTGGGAGATGGATGGCTGCAGGCAGAGTGGCAGGGAAAGACTCCTTGAAAGAGTAGCCTCTTGGAGAAGACATTTACTCTGTTATCCTTTAATAGTTTTGGAAATCAGGTAGAAATAGTGAGTTATGTGTGTTTTTACCTTTTGAAAAATTGTAGCTTTATATAAGGAATTAAACAAAGATAATTCAAGCCACTGTTAAATTAATGTCTATGTGTCTTTTTGTAAATTAGTGCTAATGGTCAGTATAACTCAAACTATTTCATATTTGGAATTTAACTTGCACTCATTTATTACAAAGTCAATACTCATCTTAGAAATTAAAAAGAATAGTAATTATAAGGTTTTCAAAGAAAAGTACTAATTTTATGACCCACCTAACATCATATGGCTTCAAAAATGCCATGAAAATGATTTTTTTACCTTATATTTATAGTTCATAGATAGCTTATGCTTCTTAGTACTGTTAATTAATACTTTTGTAGTAATTATAGAATGATTTAAATATATATTATTATTCCAAATTAAAAAGATCAGGCTTTAAAAAGTTAATTTAAAAGGATACTGTAACTGACCTGCACTTTGGTAAGTTCTTTAATAAAATGTTTTTTAAAAGACCATCAAAAGCTAGTTTTTTTAAGAATACTTTGTTTCTCTGTGAAACACAAAATTCCATATGGCTTTTCGGCCTCTGTTTTCAAGTAAAATTTGATTGTAGTTATACTCTGAGCAGTCATTGTTTTCCTTAAAGGGGAGATTGCCTTTGAGAACAGATTCCCTAGCAGTTTACATCTCAGTTATACGTTGCAAGGTTGAATGTTATGCTAGCTAGTAAAAAGAACACATAACAAATAAATTTAAATAAAACTACATAATCAAATATAAATGCAAAGTATAAGATATCTCTCTGGATGCACTGGATGTAGGAGCCTAACAAATATCAGTGGGAATGTCTCAGCTCTGAGCTGAATTTCTTATGACTTGACAGTAACTTTCTTAATGAATTGGGAGGCAGATCAAAATGTGATGTCTGTGGCTTGCATTTGTATTCTCTTACTAATGTCACTGGAAGAGCAGAAATTCCTAATTTTAATGAAATACAGCTTGCTAGTTTTTTTTTTTTAATGTTTTTTGCTTTTGTATTTAAAAACTCATTGCCAAATTCAAGATTTCATAGGTTTTCTCATTTTTTTAATGGAAGTTTTATTGTTTTAGGTTTAACATTAAGGTCTGTATTTTGAGTTAATTTTCGAAAATATTGTGTGAAGCGTGGATCACTTTTTTTAATGCATGTGGTATTCAGTTATTTTTTTCCATTGAGTCTACAGGACAGCTTAGAGGGACTGACATCGTAACAAATCTTTCAATCCATGAATGTGGTATATCTTTTATTTTTTATTTATTTAGTTTTTATTTTTTATTTCTTTTACTGCATTTTAGGTTTTGGGGTACATGTGAAGAACATACAAGTTTGTTGCATAGGTGCACACATGGCAGTGTGATTTGCTGCCTTCCTTCCCCTCAGCTATATCTGTTATTTCTCCCCATGCTATCTCTCCCCACCTCCCCGGCCCCCCATGCCTCCCCCATTTCCCCCCAACGGACCCCAGTGTGTAGTGCTCCCCTCCCCGTGTCCATGTGTTCTCATTGTTCAACACCCACCTATGAGTGAGAACATATGGTGTTTGATTTTCTGTTCTTATGTCAGTTTGCTGAGAATGATGGTTTCCAGGTTTATCCATGTCCCTACAAAGGACACGAACTCATCATTTTTGATGGCTGCGTAATATTCCACATTGTATATGTACTAAGTTTCACTTTGTCAGCCAGGCGGGAGTGCAGTGGCACAGTTTGGCTCACTGCAACTTCTGCCTTCTGGGTCCAAGTGATTCTTCTGCTTCAGCCTCCCGAGTAGCTGGCACCTACTACCAAGCCTAATTTTTCTATTTTTGTAGCGACTAGGTTTTACTGTGTTGGCCAGGCTGGTCTCGAACCCCTGACCTCAGGTGATCTGCCTACTTTGACCTTCCTGAGTGGAAGGATTACAGGTGTGAGCCACCATGCTGGCCTATATATTTCTATTTTATTTAGGTCCTTCATTTCTTTCATCAGTGTTTTCTACATATAGATCTTGCACATATTTTGTTCTGTTTAAGTGGAAGTATTTTGTTTTTCTAGGTCTTATTATAAATTACGTTTTAATAAAGTTGTTTTCACTAGCTGATTTCTGCTATATAAAATACATGTCCTGTGACCTTGTATTCTAGGATAAATTAATTCTGGGAGCTTTTTTGTAGATGATACTGTACCAAGGTTTGATAGTATATTCTTGTTATTGTTAGCTTGCAAAGAGTCACTGAATTGTCATCCCCTTGCATTGTGGTTGCAGTCAATGAAAGTTAGAAATAATTGATTGCAGCTGCATGGCTATTTAATGGCAATGCAAAGCAACTGTCCATTCTCTTCATTCTGCTGCAAATGCTTTATATACTCACTATTTTATGTTTATGTATTCGAGTGATAGTATTGTGTTTTAGAAATCTAAGCAATGTTGCCATTTAATCAAATCATTTATGGTAGGATTAGATAGAATTGAAAGCTTCCACTTCAAGATTTCCTTTCCACTGGCTTGCCTCAGGAGCTAAAGTTGCCCATGTCAAAAGGAAAATGTCTTACAAAGGAAGCATAAATCATTATGTTGTTCTGACCTTCATATTCTTTACTTTTTCAGTGATGCGGTATTTGTAGGTTGTGATGGCAGATAACAGCTGGGGGCTTGAGAGATAGGGCAGGACAGGTTCAGGCATAAGTGGGCCCAGGTGGGATGCTGCCATGGTGGGAACCTCATCCAGATGTCATTGTGAGGACACTGGGCACCAAGCTGTGCAGGCACTATAGGAAAATGTGGAAACAGCCACCAAAAGGAGGTACCTCTGAAAACCTAACCTGGGTATGGGAATGTTTTGCTTAGTTTACCTCTGAAAAATAAGCTAAATTGTCAAACACTTGGGATGTTACCTTGGATCAATATTTGTTAACAGAAATTCAGATTTATTATGCTAAAATAAAAACAAATATTCTTCTATGTATAATGGCATACAGTTTCTTCGTTAAATTATGTCCCCTGCATTCTTTGAGAGAAATTTTAGATTCCATAGACTTAATAAAGGACCGTATGGATGAATAATTCCTTTGTAAGGAAACGTGCATAAAATGAACACGGTTAGAAAAATGTAATTAACCCCCTGGTATGTTGAGATCTTAAGGGAAATAATACTAACACAATTAACACAACCTACCTCATTAGAAGTGAAAGAGAAAACATTTCGGAGGAAATGTCACCTAGCTGAATTAGTTTTTTCTTTTTTAAGTGTTTATTATTTTTGTCAGGAAGTTTAAAACTTGGCCTGTTAGTCATGATATTTGATTATGTGTTATGATTTTGAAAACCAGAAATAATGGTGGGAAAGGTATCCATACCCTGAGATTTGAAGTATTTGTGATTTCTTTTGGCAGTTGAAGAAAAATGGAGCATAAAGAGAAAGTCAGTAAAATTTGTAGGACAAAGTGGCTTCCAAAATTTAGATCTATTTTTCTTCTATAGTTTAGCTAGCATTTTATTAATAGTTTCCTGTATTGCCAAATGATTAGCAAAGTAGTAGTCATTGATTTACTTTGAGTACCCAGTCACATATTACTCTATTTTGATTTTTTAGAATCAATATCTTGTTTTCAGTTAGAACTGTTTTTAGTTTATTATACGTTGAGGATAAATCTCATAATTAAAAATTATATTCATAGTTCAACTTTTTAATACTTGTGGAAACCAATATTCTTTCTATGCTTCAAAAGAAGCTGAACTTTTTAATTAAAATTAAGAAGGGCAAGACATCGTGGCTCATGCCTGTAAGCCCAGCACTTTGAGAGGCCGAGGTGGGCAGATCACCTGAGGTCAGGAGTTCAAGACCAGTGTGGCCAACATGGTGAAACCCCGTCTTTACTAAAAATACAAAAATTAGCTGGGCATGGTGGTGTGCACCTGTAATCCCAGCTACTTGGGAGGCTGAGGCAGGAGAATTGCTTGAACCCAGGAGGCAGAGTTTTCAGTGAGCCAAGATTGTGCCACTGCACTCCAGCCTGAGTAACGAGAGCAAAACTCTGTCTCAAAAAAAAAAAATTAATATTTAAGTAAAAATTATCCTTGGTATCTCCCACACTGAGTCTCTTTATAAGTAATATTCCTTATTTTATTATAATTTTACCCTTTCTAAAGCAGCTATTTATTGTTATCTTTTATTTTCGTAGCACTTCATAGTGTTTGATCACTTTGGCTAAAAGTGTGTGTGTGTGTGTAAGTATGTGTATGTGTGTGTGTGTATATATATATATATATTTTACAAATTTTATTGATCTTTTCAAACAACCAGCTTTTGGCCTTGGCTTCATTGAGTTTTCTCTTCTGTTCATTTTAAACTTTACTGATTTTTAGTCTTTGTTATTTCTTTCCTTGTATTTAAGATATATTTAATTTTCTATTCTTTTCCCAGTTTCTTAGGATTAAAGTCTGAATGATTGATTTTAGACCTTTTTGTTTTTTTCTAATTTAAGAATTTAAATGGACAAAATTCCCTGTAACCCTGCTTCAGTAGTATCCAAGATAATTTTTCTTGCTGTTTTAGGTGTTGTAATTTTTTTGTTGAATGTTTGACATCATCTGAGGACAAGTCTCAATGAAATAAATAATGTTTATGGGCCGGGTGTGGCAGCTGACGCCTATAGTCTCACCACTTTGGGAGGCCAAGGCAAGTGAATCCCTTGAGCCCAGACTAGCTTGGCTCACATGGCAAAATTCTGTCTCTACAAAAAAATAGAAAAATTAGTCAGGTGTCATGGTGCATGCCTGTCGTCCCAGCTACTAGGGAGGCTGGGGTGGGAGGATTGCCTGTGCCTGGAAAGTCGAGCTGCAGGGAGCTCTGACTATGCCACTGCACTTCATTCTGGGTGATGGAGCAAGACCTTGTCGAAAAAAAAGAAACAAAAATAAAAACCATGTGTGTGAATATATATAATAGATATATACACACACATACATACATACATACATATTTAGGCCTGATGCTGGGCATATTTCTTCTTCAGTCAAGGCCATTGGTATGGGGCTTCCATTCAGTCTAGTCAGTTAAGCTGTGTGAAGGTTTTGGTGTCGTTACCTTCAGCATACTGTAGACTTCAGCTTCTTCAGCTGTTTTTATTCTTCCATCTGTGTAGGAGCTGGTGTTCCAGCGGTTCTTCTCAGTGTTACTGGTTGGTTCTCAGCTTCCCACAGGCCCCACGTGTCTGTGTCTCAGAGGGCTCTCCTTCCATGCTCATGACCTTCCTTTTGGCTATTGGCAGTTGGTGGTTGCTGTGCTAGATTTGGAGTTGAAGTAGGTAGCCCCTCTCAGGAAGGTCCCGAGTGCCTGAGCCTCATGGTTGGGGCTTTCTCAGAGTTCCTGCCCCTTCTCTTTGACACCATTCCTCAGCCTCCTAGCTTTGTTGGTCTCAGGGAGGAGCTTCCTGCTTCTCCTCTAGCGGTAGCTGATCTTTTATTTAAGTTCTTGGTCACAGGATGAATTCCTACTCTGCCCCTGGGGTTAGAGGGTGTTTTTTTCTTCTGTTCTCTTCCCAGATGTAGTAGAACTGCCTTGTGTTCTGGAGCTGAGAGGTTTTCTTGGCTCTTCCCCAGAGACAAATAAAGAGTGGCCTCCACTCCTCCCCCAGACCAGTGTGTCTTTGCTTTCTCCCTGGGGTGAGAATATTGGTGTCCCGCCCCTGCTGTGTGGCTGTTGCTTCATGGGAGAGACCTGCCTGGAGTAGCAGTTCGGTTTTGTGCCTGTTCCTGCATTCCTGAAGTGTATTATCTCAGTCTCCCCACTTGCCCCAGTCTTCCTCATATGCACCAGTAGAGGTCTGGGCAAACAGCTGTTGTTGATTGAGTGTCATATGCTGTAGTATACATTAGCTGACTGTTGGCTTTTCATAGTTTGATACAGTGTTAGCTGATTTCTTCCTATCCATTTGTATGGTGGTTGCACTTTCCTCCGCCCAAGGTGACATGTACATGTATTTTTTCTCCCCTTGAAAGACCTTGATCCTATTTAGACTTTAGTTTACGTGGTTGCTTTATGACCTCAGCTTTCTGATGGTTTCGAGAAAAGCTAGAATTTTGCAGTTTATCTGACTCTTTCTCATTGTTAGCATGTGAGTGGTGTAGGTTTCTACATCTGAATATGCATACGTGATATGTTTCATTTTTATTCGTTTAAAAACGTTTTCTAATTTTTGTAGTCTCTTGGATTATTTAGAAGTATATTTAACTGTTTTTATAGTGGGCATCTGCAGGTGACAGATTTTCTCAGCTTTTGTTTCTCTGAGAAATCATTACCTTGTCTTCATTTTTGAAGGAAATTTTTGTTAGAGTTCAGGTTAAAAGTTTGTATTTTCCTTAAATGTGTCCTGTCATTTTCTCCTGTTCTCTATTATTTTGGATGAGAAGTCTTTTTGTTCCTATGTATTGATCATGTTTTTTTGTTTTTCACTAAGATTTCCCCTTTTTAGTTGCTTCTCAGAAGTTAATATTTTGAAGTGCCTTGGTATGCTTATTTTTGTTTGGCTTGCTTGAGGTTTGTTAAATTTCTTTGATCTGTAGGTGGAATTCTTTTTTCCAAATTAAAAAAAATTTCAGGTAATTGTCTCCTCAAATATTTTTCTTTTTACTCTCCTGTTTACCTACCTGTAGCTCTTCTATTATGGAATTTCAGTTGTGTATATATTAGCCTGTTCGATATTGTCTCATAAGTTACTGATTCTGTGCTCCTGTTATCTTTCAGTTTTTTTTTTTTTAACTTTGCTTGTATATTTATAGTAACCATTTTAAAGAATATGCTTGCTAATTCCATCACGGTATAATCTCTAAGTTGATTTCCGTTGACTGAATTGCACTCTTGTTCATGGGTTACTTTTTGTTGCTTGTTTGAATCTCTAGTAATTATTGACTGCATGTGGATGTTGTGGATTTTGGGTTGTTCTGTGCCTTATTTTGTTGTCTTCTTTAAAGAATGTTGAATCTTTTTCCTGGCAGTTATGCAAGTCACTTGAGAATTATTTTGATCTTTGGAGGTGTGTTTTAAGTCTTTTAGAGCAAATCCAGTGTAGACTTCACTCTAGGGATAGTGAAGCCCAGTATTAAGGTGTGACCATTTTGTGTCTCTTTCGAAGACACACCTTCATTTTCTTACCTTCATACATCAAGGATTTGAAGAAGAATCAGCATTCTGGCTGGTCAGAATTTGAAGATCACTTTATTTGATCTCCTGGAATTGTTTAGTTCATAGCTCCCCCCACCTTTTTTTTTTTTTTTTTCTGGCTTTGAGGAGTTTCACCTCATACATGCATGACTTAGTAAGCAGCCAGTGACTCAGAGACTCCTGTTGTGCGTGTTGGAGCTGTTTGTTTGGGCAGCTCCCTCCTTTCTCATTCTCTGCACACCAAGTTCCAACGGACTCATTTTTGTCACATGGAGGAGGTGATACGCTGTGATCTGCCTGGGTCCCTGCACTGTGCTCCTGAAGGTGCTCCTGACGGACATTCAGGGTTGCCACAGGGGCCATCTGCCTTGTTTGTCTTCTTCTCACCCTATTCTGTATGTTGTTCAATTTCTGACAATAGTTATTTGCTGTATTTTGTCTAGTTTTCTGGTGGCTTACAGTGGGCCCTAGTTCTGTCATGACTGGATGCTTACCTGTATCTTTGTAATTTCTGAACCTATTTCAGATTGTATTTTCATTTGATAATCCAAAGCCAGCATTTTATTATGCTATAGAGTTATACAGTTCTGTGTAATGCTGTTTCATAGCTTCTAAATAATATATGGCACTGATAGATCTATTATTGTTATTCTTACTTTAGAGGGGATAACCCTGAGATCGTGAAAGAAGCTATATGCATTTGGTTTCTGGTCTGCAGTGTACTTCAGCAACTCTCATTTTCTTTTGAAATTCCTTTTCACACTTTTTATAGGAAGTTATAGAAGTCAGCATCAAAGTTACTTGCCATCTTGAGCTATTGTTGATTCTTCTTTGTCAGATTGCTTATAAGGATTGCTCTTGGATAAGAGATATTGAAGATTTAGAAAAAATTAAGTATTAATATATGTGGCAGAGATTAGCTTTTTTTGTGCCTCCTGCTTAACATCTATGCCCTTTGACTTTGAGGGAATGTCTCATTGATTCTTGATGGGGAGCAATGCCCTGCTTCGTTCTTTTCGTAGTCAGGATACAAGCATGTGGCTTGTTAGAGCAAGTGCCGAAAATACCCTGTGTTGACAATAGTGTTCTTTCTGGTTAATGTGCACCGGCTAAAAGACTGTTTTATTCCTTCTTCATTCTTCCAAGCTTTTTTGTTCTAGCACTTTTACATTTTTGTTTTTTGTCCTGATAGTGCAGCCTTTTCCTGATTAAAACAAGCCCTTCATGTCCTTTCTTCTTCTGTATATGATCTCCCAACTTGCTTTCCATTGCTTACACCTAACAGCCCTATGTGGCAGAAGTAATGTCTGATTTGGAACCAGGACCAGTAGTTATCCAGTTATATATATGTGTGTATATATATATATATATTTATCAGGGCTTCTCTTAGCCATCACGAAAACACACTTTTCCCCCTTCTTCCCCATGATTTTGTTCTAAGCATGTTCATCTGTTCTAATTTGTGAAACAGAGATGTTAATTTTTCTGTGTCTACGTTGTTGGCTTGTTTTGCAAGCATTTACAAGAAGAGATCTACATAAATATATTATGAGAATGCAGTGTAATTTTTTTTAAGTTGATGGAAAGATGGTCTTCTCGTCAGGATCTCCTGTAACGTTAGGTTTTTGGCTAGGGTATTTGGCGTTACGTAGGAACTGTGCTGCTAGATTATTACTGCCTAGTTTCCCCAGAGTATGGAGTGACTTGGAGTGTGACTCACATGACTTAACAATCCAGCCACTGTAAGGACTGCTGTTCAGAAACAGTTGCTGTGGTTCTCCTATGGCACATCTTCAAGAATGAGAATTTAGATGGACACAAGACATGCTGGCTGTTGGGGTGGTGATGAGAGGAGAGCCCCTGGCAGGGAGAGTGGAGCAGAGGTCTGTCAGCCCGTTACTCTTGATAGTTTTAAAAATTAAACTCCAAAAATAATTTATTTTTTCCTGTTCTCCCAAACCATGTGATCATACAAAAATCAGATAATAAACAAATGCATACTTAGGAACATGAAAGTTTCCTGTTCTCCAGAGAAAATCACTAATTTAACGAGTTTTCCTTCCTAACAGTGCTGCCAGGCATGCTGGATCTAATGTTGAAAATATTACTTAGGAGAAGAATGGAAATTTAGATACAAAGTGTTTTATTTTGAGCAATCATTATATTATAGTTCTGCTTATGACTGTGAAACCATTGATCTTAAAATGCCTCCACGGAACTTTTCTTAGAGATTCTGTTTCCAAACAGTGTATAATAGGGTTATAATGTGTGTGTGTATGTTCCCACATACATACAGAAACACACATACACATAAATATGTGTATATATATTTTTTATGTTATCAAAACTGGCAGCTGGTGATGGTGAGAGGTTCTGTGATGTGTTAGTAATATGGAAGCTGGCACATCTCGAATGCTCTTGCTTCCTGGTAATGGTGACAGCCGAACATCTACCAGGGTGCAAGATTGTTTGGAGGCGGGCTGTGATATTACAAGCATCATTCACAGACCTTTTTTGTTAAGTTTTTCTAATCTCATCATATGGAGGTTTTGTAGCACATAAAAAACAAATAAAGGCACAGTTAGAAAACATTATATTGAATAAAATAATAACCTACAAAAGTTTATTAAAATATGCTTAAAATTTTTTAGAAGGTCTGCAAGTGATAAGGCATAACACTGTTAATTGCTGCTTTGGAAAGCTTTGTCTTGAGAGGCAGCTAAACAGTAGAATCATTCAGTGTAGCACTTGCTGTAATAATAACTTTAAAATTTTAATTGGACCTCTGTCCAAACTCATAACTTGACACGGACGTTTCCTTTTCCCTTATCAACCTTCTTGATTCTTCTCCATTCACATTAGCTTTTTCATTTTCTATTAGGTGCGCAATGTTGTATTTCCTCCCGCGCTCCTGTGAGGAGAATATGTATCCTTTGGCACATATGCCAGTATGGGTCCCCATAGTTTCCAAAGAAAAATAAAATACAAATTAGCTTTTAATATCAGTATGATAGTCTAAAATAGCTGCATTCTTTTTTTTTTAACTAAAATTTGAAAGACTGCTTTGTAGATAAAGTGACTTCATTGTACTTTTATATTCAGGCCTTTAGTTTTCCAAGCTCTGTCTCTGGGCTTAAATTATTTAAATTTTAATGTCAAATTAACACGACTGTTAGTTTTATAGAATATAAACTGTGATGATTGTTTTCATATTTGAGATCATAAAGAAATCATAAACACATGCCAGTGTCGTATGTTTGTGCCATAGAATTGTTTTATATATACTGTGTTTACTGGCTAACATTTAAACAGAAAGCACATCTTGAAAAAAAACTACTTAATTAAAAATTAAACGATGAATTAAAACTTAAATTATGCAAAACTAATAAGCTACATTACCAAGACCAACAATTAATACACTACAATATATTCAGGAAAGATGCTAACATTTTAACATTTGTTTTATGTTAGAATTGCAGTTTGTAGTGCATGCTGTTTTGAAACATTTATTTTGAAGAGCTCAGCATGTCTGAGTTAAGGCATAAATCAATGACCTAGGATTTTTAATGGTTACAGAATTTACCATAGATTATAATTCTTGAGAATACAAATAGTACAGAAGAAAAAATCCAATTGTTTTTAAATCAGTGGCAACATCATATCAGCATATTTGATTAAATTTATTCATTGTAATGTGCAGCTCAGCAGTGCAGAGACGCATTCAATTGACATAGTCCTAAAGTGATCTATTATTTTATTTGATAAGATTTTTTTCCTTTGTTCATGCTTAATGGATATAAATCATGGTCATGACGGTTACCAAGGGTTTGAACTTTAGGAACTCTCTACAAGTGAATATTAGCTGAAACTAAGGACCTCTGCACTTAAGAAAATATGAACCATTTAAAAACATTCTATCTTGTGATCCAATAAAGCAGAACTTTAAGTGTATATTCTGTTTTAAGATGGACATATCAACATCTAGACTTATAACCAGCATAGCTGAGGTAGTCGTTTGTCTCTCATCTGATGGTTCATTGTGTTGTCCTTCTGAGCTGGTGATAGGTATGATGCGTGGATGTTTGAAGTTTCCATCTTTTAGACCAGGCAATCTCTGGTGTTTGAAAGGAGTCCTCCATATGTGTAGGTTAGTGAGGGGAGCCTTCCCAGCTCACCCTGTCTCTTTAATACCTGCAGGGGACATTCACAGTATGTCAGGTGTTGAGCTCTTTGCTGGGCACTCAACATATGAAGAACTTTTAGGCTCTGGTGCCTTTGCCCTCAGTAATGTATGATGATAGCAGAGAAAGATGTTAACTGAGAATTGTAAAATAATATGGGGTGATTATTATTCATGGAAAGATACCCAAAGTTTCATGGAGTCACAGAGGTGGGACCTGATTATAGGCGAGGGAGGTGTAAATTGGGAAAGAGTATACTCACCACTCGGTTAACACCCTGAATCTGTTCTCCTCTCGTTTCCTCCCCCAAGCAAACAAAGAGATAATGAATACCAGTGTTTGGAGGAATTGGCCATTACCATGATGTAAAGATTTTTGGAAAAATTGGAATTTATTGTTGTTGGTAGTGTGTCCTTTTAAAAAGATATTTTCTCTAAGGCCGTGAAGAACACCCAGCATTTCTTTCTCTCTGCTTTCATCTCTTCCCGTTCTCCCTCCTCTCCCAGGTTTTTTTCTGAATCGTTTATTAACCAATTTTTTTAACGTTCTGACCCTGTTCACATTTCAAATAAGTTTGGGTCCAATTTCACATGAGTAAACAATGATTTTCTCCTGTATTTCATTGCAAAGATAAGATCTGCTATGGACACACTTCAGTGCAAAGTGAGCCAGTATGCAGGGATGCCTCCAGGAAACGTGACGATGTGTGCCTTTCCTGGGACAGATTTTGCTTTTATCCTCACTTTTATGAAAACATTCTTGTCAATGATAAAAGTTGGTTTCCTGTGTTATTAAAAACAAAACAAAACAAGAACTTAGGAGAGTGCTGGGGTCTTTGACGGGCGGTTGCACGTGAGAGCCCAGAGTAACTGTTTCGGAGAAGATAGTTGTAACCTGAGCTGTGTCTAAGGAATTTTGGACAGTTTTCAGATTTTAAAAATGTCTCCCGGTGCCGATTTTGGGGTGACCAGGTTCATTTGCTGGCAGAGGAGTGGAGAATTAGGGAAACACAGAAGGATGAGGTGAGCTGCTCCAGTGAATATTTTACAAGTTAATTCTTACTGTCCTGTTGGCTAGCTTTAGTCTTTAAATTTACTGGATTTGGACAAATTTAAGCAGACGTTTTCCATTTGTTGTGTGGGTTTATGTTGAATCATTTTTCTGTTTTGTGTGGGATTTTCCACAGTTAAAATATTAAAAGGAATATTAAATCATACTTTAAATAATAGGTCCAGTAGTATGACACAAATTTTCTAACATCTTTGTAATACTTATTTTATTGAAAAACTAGAAATAATTTGTGAGAGTTGGTTCTCTGGAGACAAAATTATATGCACATGTTTCTCTTAGTAAATTAAAGTTGCCCCTAAAATGTGAGTTTATATTATTTAAATGATCATTGCCCTTGACATTTACAATAAGATTAGTGCTGTGTTCCCATAGTGTAAATATGGTTACTGTGCTTTAAAAAAATACATCAAACTTGTAAACTTATTTATACTTTACAGTCAGTTCTTTTCCTAAGGACATTTGGATAGTAAACTGTGTTTTGTTGAATGGAAAATATTTTGTTCTATTTTGTGAGGTTTATTAAATTTAATATACCACTATTTTCTAAATTCTCAAATTATTGCATAGGGAGGATCCATGTGAAGTAAGTTTTTAAATATGTTAGTATACCTACATTTGAAACCTTTTCCTGTCTTTGGAGAATGTTCTAGATAAAAGCCACCTAATTAGTTTATGGTGAGCTGTTTCCACACTGCCACTTACCTGGCATTTTCTTTAGGTCAAGACTGTCTGTACTGCCTTCTAATAAGATGGTAGAAAACTGCTGAACCTGTGGTTTTGGCGAAGAGTATTAGGGGTTCCACTTTCCTTCTGCAAGGGCAGGTGGCGCTCACTTTCTTGTTTCGTTTCCTCTAGTCTTCTGCCCAGTTCCCTCTCCTTTGAGCCCAACCTCCCCCCGACCAATTCTAGATCTTAGCTATAATCTCTCCATTGAAGTTCATTCTTCTCAGCCTTAACTTTATTCTACAAAATAGTTTCTATGATGACAGAGGAGACAGTCCCCAACCTCTGTTAGTTTACAATGGTAGAGATACTCATTTTAGGAGAGGAGAGAAATATGATTGGGACCAAATGTAAATATTTTCTGTCTAGGAGTTTAGCTTATAGATGAAAGTACTGGTTTGCTTCTGGAACCTGTTTTTTTTCCACTAATATGTATCTGTCAAAGATGAGAGTGTCTTTATTAGTATTCCGTGGTACCAGGCTTTTACTGGGAGCTCTGGACTGAATTGTGTTCCTGAAAAATTTGTAAGTGGAATTCTTAATTAACCAATGTGGTGGAATTTGGGGATAGGGCCTATAGAGGGTAGTTAAGGTTAAATGAGATCTTAAGGGTGGGGCCCTAATACTATAGGACAGAGACAACAGACAGCTCTCTCTCTCTTCCTCTGCATGCATACTTGTCCTTACGTGGCAGAGAGATCAGGGTTCCAGCATGGTTGGGTTTTGGTGAAGGCTTGCCCAGGCTTGCAGAAAGCGATCTGGCTTCAGGGCTGTGAGAATGTTAATTTCTGTTGTTTAAACCACCAGCCTATGGTATTTTGTTACAACAGCCAGAGCAGACCAAGACAGTAGGCAATTACCACGTTGCTATTTGGCAGCAAGCTAGCTTGCCCTTGGATTAGTGTGTTGAACAACTCATCACAAAGAAATAACTACTATTGCAAACTGTGAGTTAACAACGTATTTCAGAGATTAGTCACCCTATGATGTTTTTATTTACTTTATGTAATTAAAATATTTCTTACTACCTGTAAATTTAGCTGTGGAGTTGAATTCTACTGTGTTTCATGCCATGTATGCATATCACAGACAGACAGGCACAAGTCATAAGGCACCTGGATAGAGAAACCAAAGAGTACCAGAAAGCTTCCCTTGCTTCCTTCTGGTAATCACTGAGGCAAGGTAACTATTACAGTTAAATTTTTATTCAACAGTTTTGATATTGGCTGTGTTTCTTCCACATGTTGGTTTTTGAATTGAATCTAATCTTAAACCCTGATTTTTGCCTCTTAAAATATTTTTTCTTTCATTCTAGCTGCTTTTATATTCTTGGCCTTTGAACTGTTAATAATTGAGTCTTCCTCACCACCACTTCCCCCAACATACAGTTTGTGCATTGCATTACGAAGAGAGACTATTTTACGGATTTTAGGAAATAGATTTCATAAGCCCCATAAATAAATAAAATGCTTGCATCAGCTTTATTTTGTGAATCTTGAAATTCAAACTTGAAAGTAGAGTTTGTGGTTTAATTTGCTTGTGTTTTAGCTTGGTGAGCACATAGTGCTCTGTGGGGTGCCATTGCAGCTACCATTATTATACTGAAAATATCTATAAAGGAGACATGCCTGTGAATATTCTGTTTTTGAATGCTCTTCTAATGAGGTATTAGATCAGAGGTGGCATTACATTTTGGAGGGGCTGCTGATAAATGCAGTTTGCATATTATAATGTTACATTGCCTTTTCAGTTAGTGTCCACTGATATGATAGTAGCTCATTTAGTCAAGAAAGAATCGTAGTTATGAGTTAAGATATAGAATGAGAAGGATGTGTATGTTTTATTTGTGCATGAGTCAGTTTTCCAATTAAATATATTTCTGGTATTTACAATGGAAGTTACCCAAAATACATAATTTAATAGGGAAGTAATTCATCTTTTATACAATAGCTGAAGAATGTTGACATTTACAAAGTGAGGTAAATATATATAATTATCAGTGTTTTATACTGATAAATGTATTATTACAGAATTATCAATACTTTTCTAATTATAGATATTTTAGTGATTCTTCTAATATAGTGAATATTCTGCTTGAAGCAGGAAAAGACTGTAAGGCATGTAGATATTTTTGAAAATATTAAATATTTTGAGGTTCAAATTGAGATCTATTTAGTTTTCAAATGCACTGTTTCCAGTGCATGTAAATGAATTTTATATATTGGTTAAATGGTTTATCAATGAGAAGCAGCATAGCATATACCCACATTTATTTATATAGAAATATATATTTTCCTATAAACATTGATATGCATACATATATGCATGTACAGAAACATACATAAATGCATGCATATGCTGATACATAGACATGTACATGGTTGCGTTACAAGCAGTCGGCTATATGCAATTTTATCTGTTGGTCAAGCAGTCTCTCTAAGGCTGTTTTAAATGCATGGGACAGGCAGTCAGGAAGAGGAGATATTTGGAACACAGGGCAAGAGCAAGACCAGGTGGAACCCACAAGCATGAGGAGCCTATGAGCATGGGCAGAAGCCCATGTCTGTTCACTGCCTCAGACCCTGATGGTATAGGTTTCCTGTAGAATTTGGGGCTCTTCTTCCAGGAGCATAACTTACACATGCCTGGTCTAGTTGTTGGAGAAACTATGAGGGATCCTGATGAAGATGGATCAGTTGCAGGGCTAGTCCCCCAGCTCACCCAAATGAGGTTTTTCAGCAGAGAGGTGATGTGGTGTGAGCGCTGCAAGTGACTGCTGCCTGTAGCAGCCTTCTGCATTTCTCCTAAGAATCTCCCTCGTGTTTCACCCAACTAGACATATCAGAAAGAGAATTCTGAGAAATGTCGTTCACAGCCTAGATGAGGTGACACATCACAAGGCCACCACAGAGAGTTTTAGATCTCTCTCTCTCTCTTTTTTTTTTTTGATACGGAGTTTTGCTCTTGTTGCCCAGGCTGGAGTGCAGTGGCTCGATCTCGACTCACTGTAACCTCCGCCTCCCGCGTTCAAGCAATTCCCCAGCCTTAGCCTCCTGACTAGCTGGGATTACAGGCATGCACCATCAAGCCCAGCTAATTTTGTATTTTTAGTAGAGACTGAGTTTCTTCATGTTGGTCAGGCTGGTCTGGAACTCCCAGCCTCAGGTGATCTGCCTTCCTCGGCCTCCCAAAGTGCTGGGATTACATACAGGTGTGAGACACAGCACCTGGCCTAGATTTCTTTTATGGGCTATGAGATTGATTTTTTTTAACTGATTATGGTAATGTTTCTAATAATTAAATTATCAACAGTTATATTATTGTGTTCTGCCCTATTGGCAAATGATGTTCTAACAAAAATCCTCAGGCTGTTTCTAAATATACAGTTTTGTTGGTTAATTAATCATTTAATATTCTTAGGTAAGTTGAGATATGATGGAGGGTAGATTCAGGTGGTAAATGGCAATTTGTACAATTTCTTTATGTCATCAGAATTATTATAATATCATTTTATCAGACCCCCATAGGGATCTCTTTTTTAATATATTTTACTTTTTGCATCTCACAGATAGTCGTTCATGCCAGAGGTACAGTAATGATCCATGTTCTCATCTTACACCTAAGGGGACCTGATGTTTCATCTCATGTGTCCTCCAAGTGCAGTTAGTCAGAGATGGCCATGAGCAGGCACAGACTCACAGCTTTCTCCTTCTGTCAGCGCTTCTGATTTTGTAAATGATGAAGCTCATCAGCCCCATTCCTCCCTAAATCTCCTGGTAAACCTGGCCATCACAGGACTTCATGGACATCCACACATTTTCAATAATTCTTCAAAGCATCTTGGCACAGGACATGCTTCTGGCTACAGCAGGGTCCCATAGCAAACAACTAGGGATCTCTTTTATAGAACACTCAATCAAGATGTGCTGTTAAATGGAATATAATTAAATACAGATACAATTGGGAAAATGAAGTTAAAAAGGTCACTTCAGTAGAGTTTAACTGTAACTATCAGGTCTGTAGAGCTTGACACAGATCTGAGCTCATGGTGAGAAGGACCTATAGAGAGTTGTTAGACCAGTTTTCTTTTTAATTCATCACATCAGTAAAGTTTGGAGGTTTATAACTTCATAAATAAGTGATCTTTTGTTCTTTTAAAAATATGTTATCACAGTTTCTTTAATACTAAAACAATGTTGGTGTGGCCGTAATTTACATAAATGACATCTTGATGGGAAGCATAAATTTGAATTTTGTTGCTTAAGTTGCTGTGCTCTTTGTATTAGTAGCTTTAGTGAGAAGTTCTCTTGCATTAGAAACACTGAGTGTTTCTGCATTAGGTGTGTTGGTTTTTTTAGAGACAGTGAGGACAAGGGATGGGTGTCAGCATGGAACTAGTGTGTTGCAGATACACCCATGCTATCACGTATTGAGTCTTGGATCCTAATAGCAAGTAAGATAAAAGTGTGTCTCCTTAATCGTACGTCGGCCTGCATGCTTTTACATGAGGATTCAGTTTCTCCTTATCTCACACAGACCCCGGTAATAGGATTAGAAGAGTAACTCTCCGGTAGTTTTCTTTTAAAATTATGTAACTCTCATTGCATTTAATATCTGAAATACATTCTGGTGGTTGTGACGCCTTGCTGAGTTTCTTCCCCAGGAGGTTTATGGACGATTGATAAATACAGGCATGTTTGTGGTGCTTTGACTTGAGAAAGATACATTTTTTAAAAAACCGGAAAGTCCAACATGCTGATAAGGTACCCTTGAATTAAGCCCAGGGAAGGAAGATAGATTTCACTTTTTGTCTGCTTCTACTTGTTGAGGTGGCTGAGTAGAGACTGTTGAGAGAGATTGTGAGATTGCCTGTGGTGTCATGGGAACAAAAGCCCATGATAAATCAGTGGCACACGCCTGTAGTCCCAGCTACTCCAGAGGCTGAGGCAAGAGAATTGTTTGAACCCAGGAGGCAGAGGTCGCAGTGAGCTGAGACCACACCATTGCACTCCAGCCTGGGCGATAGAGTGAGACTCCATCTCAAAATAAAATCAATCAATCAATCAATCAATCAGTCAGTCAGTGGGAGTGCATGCACCACTGACTGGCCATCTCTGATTTGGTTGAATAGGACTCTATGGAAATGTGAGGAAGATGCTGAATTGCAGAGATGTTATTTATTCTAGAATGGCTCCTTAAACTTTTACTAGATTCCTTAAAACAACTTCTTCAGATAGAGTAGATAATAATTATAGTTAAAACCTGTTGTACCTATATTATTGCTTTATGAATATGTATTGGTAGATTAGACTATTTTTGAATATAACTCACTCTTTTGAATGCAGTTTATTTATGTAAAGACATTTTTTAGTGTAGCAAAACTCAGAATTTATTTATGTTGATGAATTTTTTTTTCCTTTGACGATTAAATAAGTAGGGATTTATTTAAAAATTAATAGCATGTGTCTTGTAAATAGAAAGGAAACAAATACTGGACGTTTTTGACAATATGAAAATTAAAAGAAACAGGTTAAGTAAGGTCTTGGTGTGAGATGTGAACTTTGTTTTGCAGGTGAGAACCAACTATGCATATAAAATACAAAACTGGTTACTATTAATAGATCAAAGAGTGGTCTACTTTGTATCCTAGTACTCTCTTTGCACTGAATTGTCTATGAGCCAGTGTCCTTGTCAGCTACTAAAGATCATTTTCTGTTTTCCTTTTTCAACTAAAGATAAGGGCTGAAGTAGAGCCAAGTATCTCATTCTGTTTCTTTCTCCACTGTCTCTTCCCGCTTATTAAGAGTGTTCATGTACATACCACTCAGTGCACTGTGGTTAGTCATTGTCATGGAAGTTTTGGATATGGTATGAGATGGTAATACGTTAATGAATTATGCAGAAAGGAGAATTCTACCACAAAAGTTCTTTAATTTCAAATTGCTATAGAATTTTTATAGGATTCTTTACCTTTTTCATTCAAGTTCAGTGTGTCTTTTCTGCTATTTACTAGTCTTTTGTTCAAAGCTTTCACTTTTGGAAAAAACATAGGAATTGCTTTCATTATTGTTCTTTGAGAAATATTGTATTCATTGTGTAGTTAAGTGTAATTGACAATGATTGCCTTAAATCCTAGTAGGTGAAATGATCCATGGTACCTGGATCTGGTCAAATGGGAATTATGTGTATTACCCAATGAATTGGGATGTTCGTTCATTAGTTCGTCCATTCACTCAACATATATTTATTCAGTTCCTTATTTGTTCCAGGTGTGTGGTTCAGCTCTCAACAGCACTGACCAGGTCTCCCCCTGGAACTCACCTTCAAGTTTAGGGGTGTCAGAAAATTAGCAGCAGCAACAAAAATAATATAAGAGAATGTCAGGATGTGATGAATGCTTTGAAGAAAAATAAAACAAAAGCAAAGGGACTGAGAGTGATTGGGGATGGGGATGGTTCTTATTTTGGGTAGAGTGCTTATTGAGTGTGACTTCTGTAAGGCCTACAGAGGCAGGTGAGAGCTCACCTTGGAAAGGTCTTCCTGTCTCATTCTCCATGATGGACACAGCACCTCAAGTGCTTGTCAGCTCTTCCAATTTCCTGTTTGTGCTTATACACTTTGTGGCTTTTTCCTTAGCTGCACTGTTGATTCCACAGGGGCAAAGAGAGTAGCTTTTTTTTTTTTTTTTTGTGGCAGGGCGGGGTGGGAGACAGAGTCTCACTCATTGTTGTCCAGGCTGGAATGGAGTGCAGTAGTCCTATCTCAGCTCACTGCAGTCACTGCCTGCTGGATTCAAGTGATTCTCCTGCCTCAGCCTCCAGAGTAGCTGGGATTATAGGTATGTTCTGCCATGCCTGGCTAAGTTTTATATTTTTAGTAGAGACAAAGTTTTACCATGTTGGTCAGATTGCTCTGGAACTCCAGACTTCAAGTGATCCACCCACCTCGGCCCTTAAAAGTGCTGGGTTACAGATGTACCTGGCTTAGCAGTTGTTTTATTTACCCAGAACACTCTGAGCACATGTCAAAGTGGATTATCAATAAGTGTCTACCTAATATGTGAATTAATTCTTTAGTTACCTTCAATTCTAAGTACAAATCGAATATCCCTTATCTAAATGCTTGGAACAGAAGTGTTTCAGACATGAATTTTTTTTTTGGATTTTGAGTTTTTTGAATTTTTGAATATTTGCATTATACTTCCTGATTGAACATTCTGAAATCTGAAAACTCAAGATCCTCAATGTTCCATTGAGCATATCCTTCGAGTGTCATGCTGATGCTCTTAAAGTTTTGGATTTTGTAACATTTTGGATTTCAGATTCTTGGATTTGGAATGCTCAGATTGTACTTCAAGGAATCAGGTGGTCATTACTTTCTTTAGAAAGACTTTCTTGTCCTGTTAAAACCGTCTGGGCTTTTTTTTTTTTTTTTTTTTGGAATTAGCTTTATATTTTAGCCACTATCACTCAACGTATTATCTGTTGATTGGACTTTTTTCTCATGAAACTTTGTCTCCGTTTTTGAGATTAGAGTTGTTTCTTCCTTACCCATCTGTATCTCCTACGCCTGGTGCAATATTGCCGCCGGTGATGCATTCAAAACATACTGATTGAATGAACTTCACACCATTTTAGCGACGTGAATTATAATAGCAAGTAAAATGAATGTTGAGAAAGAGTACAAATTGATAGCTACTGGGAAAAACTTTTTAGTAAAACAAATGTTAGTGTAAATTTGACATTAATTTTTACTGGCAGAAATCTCTGTTCTAACTAACTTTGAACAGTTTTCTTATTTGGTAAATTACTATTGTGCATGATGTTATCTAAAAATAGCAATTAGAATTTCATTATGGTGAAGTAAAAGACACAACAAATAAAAAAAATCCCAAACTGGATACTGTCTGTATATTTATATTCAGTTTAGTAAAACTATTACAGTTGGGTTCAAAGACAGAGTTGCTGCTTTTGGTAGTTTGGTGTGTAAAATTAAATTTATAAGCCAATGATTAATGAAAGGAAATATAGTTACTTATTTTGGCTTATATCATTATACTATGGATGGGTGTATGTAGGCATTACATCATAGCACACACAGGCACATATAGGTTTATACCATGTAATTTTCTGGTAATCCCATAAGTTACTGTGTTTTATGGTTGACGGTCTTTCTTCATAGTTCCTTGTATCCTCTGCTATGTAGCCTATTTATAACTTCCTTCTGAGTTTTGCTCATGGTAATTATTGTGCTTTTAAGTAGAAGAGAAGCATGTTGCTTCAGGTGTATTCCTGGGACTAGTAAAGACCCAAAGAACTGTGGCCGATCAGCTTTCTGCTTGCTGACCTTTTTCTGTGGGGCTCCTTGATCAGTTTTGAAAGGGAGAGCTGGCTCCAGCCCCTTCTGAGGGAGCAGCCTGGTGTGATGGCAGGTCCAAGTCAGGCCAGGAGTGTCTTCTCATCCTTCCTTGGTGGGGTCTGCCAGCTTGCTGTATGGCTGCCACAACAGGAACCCCACGCGCGGCTTGATTGGTGAGGATTTACATGTGTGCTAATTAGAGTGGAATAAATGATTGGCTGTTTGCTGCATTGCCATAAAGGGTGCCCAGATGTACACACTACATGAACATAATGTGCCCAGGCATGGCGCATCAAAGTTTGTCAGCTGCATTACCTCAGCAGGCTTAGGGCCTGTCGCAGAGAATTTGCTGATAATCGTCCCCTATGATTTAGTGTCTTACTCGGTGAAAGTGAAAGACCTTAAAATAATGTCTTGGCAACAGAATTTTTGATCCTTTAGGAAAATAACAAAATATGCTTGAACTTAACTGGGAATAATGAATAGATGACTTTAAGCTATGTATATTCAAATGGTAATATATTTTGAAATGTTTTCCAATAAAACAAATAAAATATCAAGTAAATTGGCATAATTGAATAAATTTAATCTTTCAAAATTGCATAAATATCAGTCTTTTAGGTTGAATTAAGCCAGGTTAAAACCACCCATGCATATATCTGATAAAAGTTGTAACGTGGAATGATTTCATTGAAATTCCAAAAGCACCCTTTTCTAGAACTTAAAGTCTACTATGTATATATTTAAACATCCATAATATATCTTCTTTGTAAATGTGCAGCCAACACCCAAAAATCATTGTGTTGCGTTTATGCCCCAAATCTGTAATATCTGATTACTTTGACAAGTAATTTTGTAGTTACATGTTCATAATATTGGTAATGTATTAATGTACAATGATTAAATGGTTAAGCTGCCACATTAAAGTTATGAGTAGGAACATTTATCCAGCACGGCTGGGCAGGAACAAAGCCTGTCCATTTACAGATGGCATTATTCAATCTCTGTGCTCCTCTGAGATGTCAGTGTGATAGCATTGATTCTTAGGTTTGATACTGTGCCGCACTTGAATGACCCAATACAGTTCAGTGATAAGGTTAAGTTAATTACTGTATCTGTGCTATGCAGCTTTCACTTGATTACTGCTGAGAAAGATTTTGATGCCTTTTGCTTTAATTAAGCAAAAGGGAATGAACAGATATAATTGGTTTTTGAAATAATCCTGTCACTATCAACGAGCATCGTGTGTTTCCTCCAACTTTGTTATATGTACTTCTAGAAGCAACATTCTGTGGAGGGAATGAAGTTTTTGCATTAAACTACACTTAAATGTTACCATATTACATTAATGTGAATTTGTGAACAGTTTAAACACTATAGTTGTAAAAGAATTTTGATCTGAGAAAAGTATCTGTTTGTAATTTGTGATTATTTTATGTGTTCATGTAAATACCCTAAAGATGCCACTTTTAATACATTTTCGTGCTCTGACATTTCTGAAATCTTTGTAACCCGGTTTTGAGTAATGACAGGTACATTTAACTTTAAAGCATTTACCACAGTATTTAAGTTTTCATGATTTTTGCACATTACCTCTATTGTATTTAATTGATTTGACCAATCCTGCAGGATTTATATAAATTAATAGAAATTAATAGAAAAGTAGAAATGAAAACCTCTCTGGTGTAGCATGTGGCTTCTCATTTTTATTTTTTCTTGTGTAGGAGTATTTACTTTCACTTTAATATTTTCACTTTAAGCTTTTAATTGAGATTTTTCTTACTGCTTGACTAGACATGCATAATTGTACATGTTCTTCCTGTGCTGCTTTTTAATGAGCATATCTACAATTATGCGAGCAGTGTAGTTCAGGAAGATGTTATAAGGTTTTACTGAATGTAAATTCTTTCCCCCTAGCCTTTCTATGTACCTACCCATTCCTTTTCCCACAGATGCTGGAACATTGCAAATACTGTCCTCGTGGGCTGTTACAGCGTAACACATCATATCTGTGGGATCGTCCATGTCACTCATCTTCTCTGAGTAATGTTTTTGTAAATATACCTCACAGTGATGCTAGATTCCAATGAGATAATAAGAATGCTTTTTTTTTTTTTTAAATTAGCAGTAAAGGGATGCAGGATTTAATAATTTCTTCTTAGTACCTAATACTCGTTTTCTGATCTTCATGAGTTCACAAATTAACAATCAAATGAGTTAATTGTTGTGTTTGACTTTCGTTCTCTATAGTTTAAGTCAATGCAGTGAGTCTGAATGGAGAGTGGAAAAACTGGCCCAGTGAATAGAGGGGTGAGACTGAGCTGTTTCTCTAATGTCCCGTCAGAATGAGACAGCAGTTTAAAATGAGTGGTGAATCAGTTCACTCTGTCCATTCTTTACGGATGCTATTAATGGGAGTGGGTTGGGGAGGGGCTATTAACTTCAAAATAAGTTACCTAAAATTTAGATTTTAATCAGCGTCCAGTTTTAATCTTGGTGTTTTGGGTTGGCAGAATAAAACACCTTCCCCTCGTACTCCCCAAAAGTGTCCACGTCCTCCTCTTCACAAGCTGTGACTACATTATTTCACCTGGTAAAGGAGAATGAACGTTGCAGTGGAATTTAAGGTGGCCAGTCAGCTGACCTTAAAAGAGAGAGATCATCTGGAGGGGCCCAGTGTGATCACAAGGGTCCTTAAATGTGGAAGAGGCTCTGTAAGAGAAGGTCATGATGATGCAATGTGAGAAGGACTTGACCCCGAATTGCTGGTAAGATTGAGGAAGGGACCATGAGCCAGCAAGTGTTGGGGGCGGGAAAGGGAAAGGGAAAGAATTATACCCTAAGACAGGCGTCCCCAAACTAAGGCCCGCCGGCCGCATGACGCCCCCTGAGGCCATTTATCTGGCCCCCCTCCCCCCCCCACCCCGCCGCACTTCAGGAAGGGGCACCTCTTTCATTGGTGGTCAGTGAGAGGAGCACAGTATGTGGCGGCCCTCCAGTGGTCTGAGGGACAGTGAACTGGCCCCCTGTGTAAAAAGTTTGGGGACGCATGCACTAAGACGTTCCAGAAAGGAATGCAGTCTTACCCCTTGAATTTAGCTCAGTGATTCCTAGGTTGAACTTCAGAACTGCAGGTCTGTAAGATAATAAATTTGTGTGTTTTACTAAGTTCATAGTAATTTATTATAGTATCTCTAATACCATTATTTATTATCCAAGGTGAAGTTATTAGTTTATTTTATTTATTTTTTGAGATGGAGTTTCACTCTGTCACCCAGGCTGGAGTGCCTTAACATGCTCTCAGCTTACTGCAACCTCTGCCTCTCAGGTTCAAGGGATTCTGTCACCTCAGCCTCCTAAGTAGCTGGGATTACAGGCATGTGCCACCACACCTGGTTAATTTTTGTATTTTTAGCAGAGACGAGTTTCATCATGTTGGCCAGGCTGGTCTTGAACTCCCAACTTCAAGTGACCTGCCTGCCTTGGCCTCCAAAAGTGCTGAGAGTACAGGCATGACCCCCTGTGCCTGGCCCTTATTAGCTCATTTAAAAGTAAACAATTTTATCACTTTGTATTTATTTTACTTTTGTTGTGTCTAATTTGGTCCTGGCATGTGTCGTATATGTGTCTGTCTGTCATAGGAAGGCCTGGTGCTTACCTATTTCAGGAGTTGGTGTTCTGGGATCTTCTCTTTGACATATTAAAAATGTGGCTATTAGCAAGGCAGTTGTATTTAGAATTAGAAGTCTTGGGTTTATGTTCTAGCGCCTATGACGTAGTTATTGGAAAATGTGATTTGTTTCTTCATACAAAAGTAGAAAAATGCTGTGTCTTTTGGGTAATTGATGAGACAGTATGTGTGTGTGTGCTCAGAAAACATAAAATGCTGTGTGAGTCCAGGTTGGTATTAAGATTTCAACCTTTAATTCCAGCCTTAACGGTTTAGGCTGTGGTTTAGTGTGTGGATGGCTTTGAGGAGCACGTGCTTTGGTCAGTCATTTTCTCTCTAGTCATGGCGAAGCCATCCAAGCAGTCAGATCTCCCCCGCTTGAGATCTGTATGTGAGAAACAGAATTCATTTTCTGAGGCTTTCCTGTGGAGACCACGAGAGGAGGCTGTCTCCCTGGAGGCAGGGAGGCTGGGTCTGAGGCTGACAATCTAGGCAGGGCATGGTGCTTGTTGGATACAAGGTGGGAGGAGTAGAGAAGGTGGAAGGCTATTGGTTAGATAGCTGGACTGGCCAGCTGAGCAGGTTCTGCCATGGGGACGAGTATGAATTTGTTTGTAGAAGCATCGAGGTTTTGCTGTCAGCGGGCTATCCAGGAAGAGCTGGTGAGCTGAGAAGTGGTTTAAAGCCAGGGAGTATAGGCTGAGTCACTGGTGTAGGGAGAGTGCTGAAGCACGCGAAGGAAGAAGACAGGAAGTCAGGGTTTGGCAGGAGAAACGTAGCAATGCACGGGACTTGGGCAGGTTTTCTCTTAGAAGATGGCCAAAGTGGCGTCTGGAAAGCTTGTCATTCCCTTTTAAGCAGCAGGGGTTGGACTGTAGAAAACCTGCCAGTTAGGGCCTTTTGTTAGATACTTGGCCTTATAGATGCCTGCGTTTCAACTCTGCTTCAGTTTTTTGAACTATACAGTCAGCGCTTGGCTAAGTGATCTCTAAGCACACTGGTAGATGTGAAATTCCCTGTCTCATAGTTTCTCCACATTAGGAAAGGGACACACTAGGGATTTGGAATAAAACAACTCCAAGGCTCCTCCAGTCTTTCAGTTAAATGACATGGAGACAATTTTATATGTTAAAAAAATTAGTATTTTTTTAGATTTCTTAAAGTACTGAGTAAAAATAGATTTACTTAGAACATTTTAACATCTTTTTTTTTAACATATCTTGCAGTGACAGTGTATATTGTATTAGCATTATGTGATTAAAACATAGTTTCAGTTAAATTTTAAAACATTTAAATAATAGAGATTTTAAAAATATAGGTGTTAAATAATTATTTCTTAGATACCCTCCCTCAGGAGGCAAATTTGACTTAGACATTTGCAAAGCTTGGCCAGGTTGTTTTGTGCTGATACATTAACAGTCAAGAAATAACTCTTTTGGTTTTGTTATGGTGAAAGTTTATTAAAAGAGAAATGCCTACTTATATGTCATCATGAATAAAACAAAACGTTCTATCTCCCAAATTTTGTAATATGTGTACAAAGAGACTGTGCTATAGAGAATAGCCTATATCTTTTACAGTTGTTTTTTTTTTTTAATACTATTGGGTATTTGACAATGATGCCATTGCAAATATTATAAGTTTAGAACTCTGTATATCGATTATGTGCAATAGCCTTTTCTTTCTAAATGACAGCTGATGGACTCCCTCTTTGAATATTGAGTTTAGCATAATGTGGTAGAGCTGAAAGTAGTGATTGAAAGTCTTACGTTTGTATGTGACATCTGCTAGCAGGCTTGAAATAACTTGGCCTTGTATGTTAACTTTCAGAAATCTTAGTTATGCCTGAACATATTAAGCTGCTTATCATTTCAGCTGAGGTGTGATAATTTTTACTTTTGGACATAGAGAAAAGCTATTTGAAAAGTTACTTTCTTACATCAACAGAAGTTTATAAAAATGAATTTGAATCACTCATTATAAAGAATATTTTCTTGCCTCTTTTTAATAATATAGAATAGTCAAAAACAGTAGCTTCATTTATTGTTGGAAAAAATGTAATTGCAAAAATTAACTTGTCATACACCGTAGCTCAGCAAAGTCACTTCTTATAAGTCTGTGGTCACAGTATGTTTTTTGCAGTTCAGCATCTGGCTCTGTGGGATACTGATGGCTTCTAGGAAGAAAAGTACCAGGGTGAACAATTAAATGCAAGATGACAGCATAAAATATGATCATTGTGGTTATACGAAAGACACATTTGTGAATTTTGCAGATCACTGTCATTTTTCTGTTTATATTTTCTCTTGCTTTGTTAGCTTAATAATTTTAGTACCATTGATTTTTTCTTTTAAAAAGTGAACAGTACTGTTTTAATTATCCTGGTACTTGTTTGTGTCTTCCTTGTTTTCAGTTTTGAAGACTAATAACTCTTTTACTGTCTTCTGGCATACTTTCAACTTTATTTTTAAATCAAAGAATTTTTAAAAATTGCATAGCAGTTATATTATGAGTAAAATTTTTAATGATTATTAGTGTTATTGTGGGTTGAATAATAATCACCACCTGGAAATAAGGTTTGGCAGTACTTAGTTTTCTCATAATGTCAGGTAGTGTTTTGAAGTGTTTTTTTACAATACCAATTCTCAGATTTGTTAGGAGGTAAAAGTCTGACATAAGAAGTCAAATAGGATGTGCCCAAAGTTGGTACATTTTCTTTGCGTTTCCTTGCATAAATCTGTGTTTGCAGTGGAACTGGTGGGAGAGGGCGTCGCTCTGGACAGCAGGTTCCCAGGCAGCCTTGGAGTGCCTCATGGTCTCTGCTCCCTGGGCGGCCCTGCCTGTCTGCCTGGGCTTGTCTGTGTTGCATCTCTTCACAAAACCTACACATGAACCAGTTATCTTAACCATTCATCTTCCACGTCCCGCTGTCTTACTTTCTTTTTACTTTGTACTTACTGTATCCCTGTTTGCTGGAATGCTTCCTAATGATTTGGTTAAATCCACCCTGAACTTGAAGGTGTGGTTCAAACTGCCTGTTCTCCAAAGACTTTGTGATCTCTCAACAGTCATGGTAACTCGTGCTCCGATGTCGTATTTTGTGGGTATATGATTGTTACTATCCAAATATGTGTATTAAAAAATCATTTTACATATTTACTGAAATCTGACTATATGCTGGGTATGGTGCCAGACTCTGAGATATTGTGGTGAAAAGGTGTATTTCTTTTGCTTAAGAAAGTCATGCAGCCAGTGGAAATGTGATGCAGTAACAACTGTGGTGGGGGCACTGGTGACTGGAAATGCCTTGGCAGGGCAGCTCTTCCCATCACAGGGTTTTCAGTGTGGATGCTTGGGGAGCTGGCACTCAGTGGGGGACAGCCACAGAATGTTCCGAAGGGGCTCCTGTCCTAGCAGTGTCTGAGTAGATGGTTTGTTGAATTGAACTACATCCTTGAATGTTACCCCTACAACTTTTTTTTTAATAATTTTATTGTTTCATATGGGAATCTCTGGAAAATTAACTTTGTAGTTTTCTGTCTTTGGAACCTCCATAAAACATTATCTAAAATTCTCTTGATGACTTAGGATTATAATTTTGTGTGTATTATCAGGCGGAGCTCTAATAAATCATGTTCTTAAGCATATTTTGACCTGGAGAAAGCTATTTTAAATGCTCCCTGATGACTTTACTTTTTTGTTACCCTGTCTGCCTCTTTTTTGTCTCTTTTCCCATTTGACACTATTGATGATCTCGTCTATAGTCATGCAGTTGCTGTTCATTATTTCCCATTCATAAGAAGCAGATGAACGAGCTTTATCAGTAAAGATCAGGAAAGGGTGCTGAGTTTGAGTAGGAAACTTAGAGACGCTCCCTTATCCACAGTACTGAAGTGCAAACATAGTTTTTTCTGAATAGATTTTTTGCTGCTCCAAGCTTTTTTGGTAGGTTTTTAATTTTTAGTTGTGTCTTGAGAGGTGATGTTACTACATTTGTGAATTTTTGATAGCTGAGAAGTTAATGTTTCTTTCAGTTCATATTTCAGTTGCTCTTATGACATGGTATTACCTGTTTTGCCTTATTGTGCGAATGTTTTTAGGTGGTTTATGTTTTAACAATACACAAAGCGCAAGCCTTATTTTATTCATTTGTTTCTTTCATTTCTAGTATCACAGCAGGCAGTGCGTGTGTGTGTGTGTGTGTGTGTGTGTGTGTGTGATTGACTTTGAATAAATTAAGGTATATCAGTTTTATTTATTAATGGAGGTGGGTTCACAAATGCTGAGGTTAGGAGTCATTGTCACCCTGTGAACTAATTGCTCTGTTTATATAGCAGTAAAGCAACTCTAGGACCGCCTCAGCAGCCAATATTTAACTTATCCATGGAGTTTTGTATATAAAACTTAAAATAACAGTAAAAATAACTTTCGGGCCCTACCCTCAAGAAAATGGAAACCTGCTTCAAAATACACTGTGGTAAAAATTAATAAAATATGAGAAGTAGTTTGAAATAATCAATAATAAGTTACTTCTAATTTATGACATAAAGAAAACAGTGTATCGATAACGTTTGTTTGTAGTTAGCCTACTTATTTCGATAGGTTAATTTTGAGTATGTTGAAATAGATTACATTTTAAAAGGAGCACTACTGTCTTTATTGTTGTGATTGTTAATGCCTACTTAATGCTTTTTGTTAAATAGTCTTATATATATTCCAACTCAAACGTTTATAGAGAAACTGTAATCTCAAATATGTGTACTATGCGTAAAGTATTTATATAGAGAGAGAGTGAAGTATACTGTGTTGTTATTAGTATTCTCTACTTTCGAAAACAAGGAAATACATACACATATATGAGAGAGAGAGAGAGAGTGTGTGTGTGTGTGTGTGTTTGTGTGTGTGTATGCATGAATATCTTTCAGCATTTTCAAATTGGCCCAGGTGATTCTGACCTATTTCTGCTGCAATTTTAGAAATATAAAAATTATGTGTAAAAATGACAATAAAAGTCAAGTTATTCTGTTTCATAGTGTGCAATTAATTATTTGTGACAAGTCCTATTAAGGAAGAGTCTGTTTTGCCCAGCATTGGTTTGGACAGAAAGATCATAAGTCAAGATTGTACTCCTGAGTCTGATAGTGGCACTTTTTTTTTTTTCTCTGCAATTATTGTAATAGCTTTACATCCTGTGATTCTATGGAAAGTGGAGAGACATGATATATTCAAGATGAATTGAACTATAAAATTTACTTATTTCTCACATGATAACTGTTGCTGCTTTCAGTAATAAAATTGAGTTATATGCACAGATCTAAAAACAATCTGTGAGATACAAGTTCAGTTTCCTTCTGTAGCCATAGGTGAGCAATTTGTATGATCATTGTTTATTGTAAATCTGCTAAGATTTTATCCCTTTATGTTTGACACAAATTTAAGGTTTAAAACAAACAAACAAAAAAACTCACTACCCAAATTAGAGATTTTTTAAAAAAATGTAACTTGTTTATATAGGTTGAATATCCATTATAGAAAATGCTTTGGACCAGAAGTGTTTTGGATTTTGGATTTTTTTCAGATTTTGAAATATTGGCATTACATAATATGCTTACTGGTTCAGCATCGCTAATCTAAACATCTGAAATTTGGAATATGCCAATGAGCATTTCATTTGAGTGTCATGTCTGTGATAAAAAATTTTCAGATTTTAGAGTACTTTGGTTTTAGGATTTTCAGATTAGGGATACTCAACCTGTATTAACAAATTTTTCTCAACTTTTAAATTTTATTTTAATTTTAGACTGGTAAATAAAAACTCATTTGTTTTTAAACCCTTATTCATTCATTCAATTTTTTTAACTCGGTAAATTTATTGCAGAGCAATTTATGTACCATAAACAGCATCCTTTTAAAGTATACACTTCTATGGGTTTTGACAATTCTATATATCTCAGAAATGGTTTCAATCAAGATAAAAGAACGTTCCTACTTCCCCAAAAGATTCCTGTGCTTTTCAGAGCCCCCTCCTTTCCTGGTTGCCAGAAGGAACCAGAGATTACTTTTTGTCACTGTAAACTTATTTGCTAAAATCATGTGGTGTGCACTTGCCTATGACTCTTTGCGTGACCAGCCTGACCAACTGAGTGAGACACTGTCTCTACAAAAATAAAAAAAATAAAAAAAATAAAAAAAAAAAAATTTGGCTAGTTGTGCTGGTACGGGCCTGTAGTCCCAGCTGCTTGGGAGGCTGAGATGGAAGAATCACTTGAGCCCAGGCGGTCAAGGCTCCAGTGTGCTGTGATCATGCCACTGCACTTCAGCCTGGGTAACAAAGTGACAGCTTGTCTTAAGGAGGTGGGGTAGAGAGAAGGGATCTTTGGGTGGATATGTTGCCCAGGTTGGCTTTTTTTTTTTTTTGAGACGGAGTTTCACTCTTGTTACCCAGGCTGGAGTGCAATGGCGCGATCTCGCCTCATCGCAACCTCCGCCTCCTGGGTTCAGGCAATTCTCCTGCCTCAGCCTCCTGAGTAGCTGGGATTACAGGCACGTGCCACCATGCCCAGCTAATTTTTTGTATTTTTAGTAGAGACGGGGTTTCACCATGTTGACCAGGATGGTCTCGATCTTTTGACCTCGTGATCCACCCGCCTCGGCCTCCCAAAGTGCTGGGATTACAGGCGTGAGCCACCACGCCCGGCTCAGGTTGGCTTTAACTTCCTTGGCTCAAGCAATCTTCTTGGCTCAGCCTCCCAAACAGCTGGGTGGCTGCATGCCACTGTACTCAGCTTGGTTAAATTTATTTTTGCATTATTATAAAAGGAATTATTGACTATAGTAATTGATTTTTGTATATTTGCCTTTTATCCTGTGACTTTTGTAAATCTACTTACTCATTCTAGGAGTAGCTTTTTAAGATACTTAAGAATTTTCTCCATAAACAATCATATCTCCTAGGAAAGGAAATAACTTTATCTGTATCTTATCTTTGTGCCTTTCATTTGTTGTTCCATTTTATTTTTACTAATATACTTTTCTTGGAATCTATTTTTTCTGTCATTAATATGTCTTCTCTAGGCATCTTGTGGTTACTGATTGCATAGAATATCTTTTTGAGTTTTTTTAAAATTAAAACCTTTTTCTACGATATGACTTGTTTCTTTTATTGTGTTTTTTAATTGACATATAATAATTGTACATATTCTTGGGGGACATTAGTGATGTTTGGAAACATAAAATATATAGTGATCAGATCAGGGTAATTATGGCATGTCCATGATTTCAGACATTTGTCATTTGTTTATGTTGGGAACATTCAATATCCTCCTTCTAGCTATTTGAAAGTGTATAATATATTATTATCTTTAGTACCTACAGTGTTATAGAATGCTAGAAAGTGTTGCTCCTGTCTGGCTGTCGTTTTATATCCTTTAACAAATCTCTCTCTATCCCTCCCTTCCTGGTGCCTTCCCACCCTCTCATATCCTCTGTTCTACTTTTTACTTCTATGCGATCAATTTTTTTTAGTGTCCACATATGAGTGAGAATTTAACTTTCTGTTTCTGGCATATTTCACTTTACATAAGTTCCTCGAGTTCCCTCATGTTGCTGTGAATAACAGGATTTTATTTTTTATTGCTGAATAATATTCCGTCGTGTATATTCACCACATTTTCTTTATCCATTCATCTGTTGTTGGGCACCTGGGTTGATTTATGTCTTGGATATTGTGAATAGCGCTCCAGTAAACATGGGGGTGCAGATGTCTCTTTGATATAATAATTTCCTTCATTTGGATAAATGTCCAGCAGTGAAATTGCTGGATCACATGGTAGATCTATTGAAATTTTTCTGTTTTTGAGGAAGCAGCTTCTTAGTGTTCTCCTTAGTGGTCATATTAGTTATTTTTCTCCACAGTGGTTGTATTAGTTTATGTTTCCACCAGTGGTGTATAAGAAATTTTTTCCTTTTCTCCACATCCTTGCCAGCATTTGCTGGTGTTTTTGGTCTTTTTGAGAATAGCCATTCAACTGAGATGAGGTGAGACCTTGGTGTGGTTTTATTTGCATTTCCCTGATGATTAGTGATGCTGAACAGGTTTTCTTATAATTGGTGGCCATTCATATGTCTTTTTTTTTTTTTTTTTAAAGTCTGTTCAGATCATCTGCCCATTTTTAAATAGGATTTTTTTTTTCTGTTGAAATGCTTGAATTCTTTGTATAACTGGTCATTAATCCCTTGTTGAGCAAGTGGTTTGCAGGTATTTCCCCCCATTCTGTAGCTTGTCTTCTCACTCTTGATTTTTTTCTTTTGCTGTACAGAAGCTCTTTAGTTTGATACAATCCTATTTATTTTTGCTACTGTTGCCTGTGGTTTTCAGGTCTTATTCTTAAAATACTTTCTCAGACTAAGGTCCTGAAGCATTTCTCCTGTGTTTTCTTCTGTTAGTTTCATGATTTTGAATTTTACATGTAGGTGCTTGATCCATTTTGAGTTGATTTTTGTGTAGGGTAAGAGGTGGCGATCTAGTTTCATTCTTCTGCACATGGATATCAGATATGCAGTTTTACTGACATCATTTATTGAAGAGACAGTCCTTTCCCCAATGAATGTTCTTGGTGTCTTTGTCAAAAAATCAATCTGTACATGCGTGGATTAATTTTTGGGTTCTCTATTCTATTCTATTGGTCTGTGTGTCTGCTTTTATGCTAGTACCATGCTGTTTTGTTACTACAGATTTGTAGTGTATTTTATTTATTTATTTATTTATTTATTTATTATACTTTAAGTTCTGGAGTACATGTGCAGAAAGTACAGGTTTGTTACATAGGTATACATGTGCCGTGGTAGTTTGCTGCATCCATCACCCCTTCATCTACATTAGGTATTTCTCCTAATGTGTTTTGAATTCTGGTAGTAGGATACCTTCAGCTTTTTTTTTTTCTTAATTCTTTTTTGTTTTTCTCAGGATTGTTTTGCCTATTCAGGGTCTTTTGTGGTTTCATACACATATTTAGGATTTTTTTTCTATTTGGTTGAAGAATGTTACTGGTATTTTGATAGAGATTGCATTGAATCTGTACATTTGCTTTGAATAGAATTGCCATTTAAACAATATTATTTCTTCTGATTCATGAGCATGGGATGTCTTTCCTTTTGTTTGTATCTTCTTCCCTTTCTTTCCTCACTGTTTTGCAGTTTTTCTTGTAGCAGTCTTTCACCTCCTTGGTTAAATTTATGCTTAGGCATTTTATTTTATTTTGTAGCTGTTGTAAGTGGGATCGTTTTCTTGATTTCTTTTTCAGCTACTTCACTGTTTGTATGTAGATATACATACTTGAACAACACGAAGATGCCCACCTTTACCCACTCATCCTCAGAACCATACTGGAAGTCCTAGGAAGGCAACTAGACAAGAGAGAAATAAGTGGCATCCAAACTAGCAGGAAGGAAGTCACGTTGTTCCTGTTTGCAGATGACATCATGTTATATATAGAAAAACCTAAAGACCCTGCCAAAAACTCTTAGAATTTATAAGTGAATTCAATAAAGTTGTAGGATACTCAGTCAGAATGTAAGAATCTGTAGTGCTTCTGTGGACTTTTTTTTTTTTTTTTTGGCTTTCAAAATATTTGTCTCTAAATGTAAAGTGAGTCTCTTATAGCTAGCACATACTTTGGTCTTTTGATGTAGTCTAATAATCTCTTCTTTTGCATTGTAGTATTTATTACCATTTAATATGATACCACTAGTTTGATTTATATTTTCTGTTTTACTCTTTATGTGTTTTTCATTTGTTCTTCTTTTAGTGCCTATTTTGTGTTAATGTGAATTCTCTCCATCTTATCTATTTGGGTATGTCTTTACTTCCCCTTTATTATTTAAATATAGTTGCTGGATGGAGAATTCTTGACTGATACTTTGACCATGTTATTCTTCTGACTTCTGCCTTCCATTGTTTATGATAAATCAATTCTTAATTGTGTTTTTTTCTTTATATGGTATGAAGTTAGCTGTTTCTTATATGTGATAAATTTTTTTGTTGAGTGTTCTTGGTGTCTTTGCCAAAAAATCAAATTTCAGGATTTTCTCACTGTCTTTGTCTTTTTTTAGCAGCTTGATTATGATGTTTTAGGTGAAGATTTCTTATATTTATGTTTCTTGATGTTGAACTTTTATCTGTAGATTACTACTGTGTTTCATCAAATTTGAGGAGCTTTCAGCCATTTTTTTTTTTTTTTTCTGCTGCTTTCTCTATTTCTCTTAGGATCCCTAGTGTACTTTTATTGGAATGCTTTAGATTTTTCCATAGGTCTTTCCAGCTCATTCTTAACATTTTCTCCTTCTGTTTCACTCTTTTAAAAATTTTTAAATAATTTTTTTTTTTTTTTTTTTTTTTTGGCCAGGCATGGTTCCTCTTCCCTGTAAATCCCAGCACTTTGGGAGGCCAAGGTGGGCAGATCACTTTAGATAGGTGTTTAGATAGGAGTTTGAGATCAGCCTGGCCAACATGGTGAGACCCCATCTCTACTAAACATACAAAAATTAGCTGGGTGTGGTGGCTCACACCTGTAATTCCAGCTACTTGGGAGGCTGAGGTACAAGAATTTCTTGATCCTCGGAGACAGAGATTGCAAGTGAGCTGAGATCATGCCACTGCATTCCAGCCTGGGCAACAGAGTAAGACCTTATCTCAAAAAAAAAATAAATAAATAAAAAGTTTTCCTCCTGCCTTGACCTCCCAAAGTACTAGGATTATAGGCAGGAGCCACTATGCCTGACCCTGCATCACTCTTGATTGGATAATTAAAATCATTCTATCTTAAAGCTCACTGATTATTTCTGCTTCTCAAAATCTGCGGTTTTCTCATGTAATATTTCTGTTATAGTACTTTTCATCTCTTGGTTCATATTTCCTTATTCATATTCACTACATGTTGAATCATTGTCATGGTATTTTTCTTTTAATTTTGAAAAATTAAGAGAATTCTTTGAACATCTTTACTTGTAGCTCCTTGAAGATTCTGTTACATTGACATCTGGGCTCATTCTAATTTTCTGTTAATTTTTTTTCCCTGAATCTTAGAGATACTTTCTGTATCTATTTCAACATGCTTTATGATTTTTAAAATTTTTATTGAAAATAACCTTTTATGTAGTTGTTATTGTAAGTTTGGATTTCTATTCACTTTTAAAGGATTTTTTTCCCCTTTAAAGTAACTGTGGCACTGGGTACAGTGGCTCACTTCTGTAATCCCAGCACTTTAGGAGGCCGAAGTGGGGTTGCTTGAGCCCAGGAGTTTGAGACGAATCTGGACAGCATAATGATACCCCATTTCTACAAAAAAAATTTTTAAAAATTTAAGGTAGGCATGGTGGTATGTGCCTGTAGTCCCAGCTTCTAGGGAGGCTGAGAGAGAATTGTTTGAGCTGGGAATTTGAGGCTACAGTGAGCTGTGATTGCACCACTGTACTCAAACCTGGGCCACAAAGCAAGTTGCTAAATAGAATGAATGAATCAATGAATCAATGAATGAAGTAATTTGCAATGGTCTTAAAACAATGAAATTTATCTCCCTGTGATACTATGTTTCTGTTCATTTGTAAATCTTAAGGTGTTTTTGGTACTTTGACTTTGAAGGTGGGTATGTATATTTTGTGGTCAGACAGTGATTTGGCAGAGTTTGTAGTCAAACACTTTGTACCCGTAAGGTTTCTGCCATCCACCATTCTGTTTATGTATGCATTACGGGGCACTGTGCATAGTGTGTTTTCCAGCCTACCTTACTTGGATTTTACTTTCTGATGTGTTCTCTCCGGTTTCTTTTGCACTCCTACTTAGCGGGAATGTGTGGAGATCCTCTCTAGTTCTCTTACTGGTTTTTCAGTAACAGAATCTCCTTGCTACATTTCTTGCTAGCCTGTCAGTTGCTCAAACATGGCTCATACTTCTGGTTGGCTATGTGTCAGGATTTCCTCACTGGCTTTCTGTCAACTTTGTTGCTTTTAGCTGACAAGGATGTAGGTTTTTGCCCCCACCCTGAATTTCTTCCTCCCTTCCTCACCTTGGCACAGAGCTCCAGTTTTTTTTTTTCAGACTTGTGTTAGTAAAATCACCATTCTGCCTCTCCCAGTTGAGGAGTCAGTGGAGGGAATGTAACATCCCAGGTAGGCACCCCTCCCTCCAACTCCTTTACCCAAAACTCTAGCAGTTTTTCAAGATGAAGAACTTTTCAATTTATTGCTTTCAGTTGATTTTCAGAATCTGGAAATTGTTGCCATTGACAGTTTTATACAGTTTTATACTTATTTTTGAGATTCATTGACCTCTTTCTATGGCCAAACCGGAATGTTTCTCTGCGACCCATTATTTCTCCCGAAGTTTCTTTTGTCACATTTTCTTTCCCCTTCTCTTTTTTCCTCTTGAACTCTCTGATTAGTTGAGTATGTATTTGTTAGACCTCTTGTAATGATTCCTTAGGTACCCAAGTTTCTCTTTACCTTTTTTTGGTCCATTTTTTCTCCCTCTGTTCTTCAGATTGGGTGATTTTTATTGATGTCTTCAAATTTGATGTTTTACTTTGTCATATTCATTTAAGTATTAAAGCCCTTGTGAAATTTGGGTTATTTTTGTTTCTAAAATTTCTATTTGACTTTTACAAATATAATTTTTACCTATTGTTGAGATTTTCTTTTAAGCATGTTTCCTTAACTTCATTAGCTATGATTATAGTATAATAGCTGCTCTAAAGTCCTTTTAAAATAATTCCATCATTGTGGTCATTTTGATTGCAATTTTTTTCCCTTTGGGATTTGGTCAGATTTCTCTAGCTCTTGCTGTGTGGAATAAATTTGTATTGCATCTTGTGCATTATGAGTTTTATGTTGTATGCACTCTGGATTATGGTATATTATTTCAAAGACTGGGAATGTTTTCATTTTAGCAGGCAGTTAGCTTGATTAGCATCAAATAGCAACTGTCATATCTGTAGAAGTCAGCTGCTTGTATCTCATTTCTGACAGTTAAGCTTTAATTGCCATCTGCCTTTCTCTTCCTTGTTCCTACATGCTTTAGGTGTTCTGAGTTTATTCCCAGAATCAGGGGCTCCTTTGGCTTTCATGGCTCTCCTTTACTTCTCACGTCTTACTGTCTGTTGTATTGGAGCAGTTACTCTCTGATCCAGGAGTGAAGCTAGTTTTTCTGTGGTATAAAAAGGCTTCTTTCCTGAGGCCTTCCCTGAGACAGTTCCAACTATGGACATCTTCAGGGTAAAGCCATCAAATAAAAGTGGGTAGGGTTTGGATATATTTGTATCAGGGTTTTACTTGCTTCATGGTTGGCTCTACTTACAAACCTCCAGCTTTTGTTTAATTACCAGGACCCTCATACAGCTATTAAAAAGAATATTTTGTCCAGACTTGATAACTGTTGTTGGGGAGATTTAGTTTGGCAGAATCTCATTACTCTATACCAGAAGTGGAAAGTCTCTATTATATTTATTAAAATAGTTCTCACTATTATTCCCAAGGCATTATATGTTTATCACGGGAAACTGGGAGAAGCTAATAAAGAAAAATCACTTACTCTACTTTAAAATTTTTATATAATTCTTTTGGTATTAGACAACTGAATGTACTATACATAAAATTTTATTTTTTGTTCTAATTTGGTTTTCATTGATGTAATAATTGTACATATTTGGGGATAGAGTTTAATGTTTAAATACATGTGTACATTGTGAAATGTTCAAAACAGGGTGATTAGTAAATCCCTCACCTGAAATATTTATCATTTCTTTGTGGTGAGAACATTCGGAATGTTCTCTTTTAGGTATTTTGAAATGCACTATTATTAACTATAGTAATTCTGTCGTGCAGTAGACTAGCAGAATGGATTCCTCCTTGCTGTAGCTTTGCACCCCCTGGCCAGTTCTTCCCCATCCCCTCAGATCCTCCCGAGCTGCTGGTTACCACTCTGCTGCTCTATGCTTCCATGAGATCAATTTTTTTTTAAGGTTTCACATATATACATAGTTTTAAAATCTGCTTTTGCATTATGTTATATGAGAACTATTTTCCTCTGCCATTCAGTATTCTTGGTAGATAGTTTTATGGCAGTGTAACAGTCCATAGGTATAGAGATGACGGTTTATGACCATTTCTTAATGCTTTCCATGTAGGCTGTTCACATTTTTTACTTTTATATATGACCAGTGGAGGACTGGTCATATATAAAAGTATTTTGTGTTCTTTTTGTATTATTTCATCAGGATAGATTCGTAGAAGTAGAATATTGAGTTTCAAAGTGATTTAAAGTTGTTTTACACACAATTAAAATGCTTTTCAGAAAGTTTGATCAGTTTAACGTTTGTGAAGCTTATTTCAACCTTTCAAGCATTAGCATTAGATGTTTTTTTGCTTTTTCTCATTTGATGTGTGGGAACTCTCACAATCTCCTTTTGATTAACTGTTTATGTCAAACATGTTTCCACAGTTTTTTGGGTGAATTTTTCTCTCTCTTCCTTTTCAAATGAGCTATTTTTATTCTGTACCTATTAAGTATATATTGTTTTTTTTGGAGACAGAGTCTCACTCCTTCGCCCAGGCTGGCGTGCTATGGTACAGTCATGGCTCACTGCTGCCTTGACCTCCCAGGCTCAAGTGAGCCTCTCAGCTCAGTCTCCTTGTGTCACTAGGACCACAGGCATGCACCAACACATGTAGACATTTAAAAAAAAAATTTCTGGAGAGATGGGGTCTGCTATGTTGCCCAGGCTAGGCTTACCTGATTGTTTATAAAAAATGAACTTTTAAAACTATTTTATATATATATATATCCACAAAATTTTTTAAAAAATTAAAAGAACTATTTTAATGGTAGATGAGATAGCATCTATTTTTATACTACTCTGAAAGTACTTCTTTAGTATATCTTTTTTGTTTATCTCATTGATTATCTTCATGTATGTTACATCTTGTCATCTGCCTTGCAATCCAACGTTTGTCAAAACTGATGAAAACTAACCAATAGGTCTATTTTTTAAAAAAATTTATTTTGTTAACAGTTGGACTTGGTTTGAAACTTAATTTCAGCCTCTTAGAATTTTTTCATTTATGGCTTAGAAAGGTCATTTTTCACTATAATACAATATGAACTATTGCTTTCTTTTCATTTTTATGTTATATGAAGCTTCATGTTTGAGTAGGTGATGTTATGTACCTGAAATATAGTTATATTAAGCAATATTTGTTAATGTTTGGTTAAAAAATGATTGTTAGTCACACAAAACTGATGCTTTGTCTATTATGCAACTTCTTTTTATGGGTTGGCCTATCAGCATCCTTATTGAATGTTGATTTTTGCTTGGATTGTATTTTGACTTGTAATTTTTTTGATATTGCCTTGTGGGTTAGGGAAGATGGCAGGGAGATTTTACTTCTGTGATATTTCTGTAGGCAGATTGTGCCCAGCTATTACAGGGGGCGATGGTTTAATAATGGTAATATACTGTATATAGCATATTTTTAGAGCCACTTTCTTGTTCAGTGACATGAGTTGAAATTTCTTTATCTCTCTCTTTTATTCAGCTGTCTTCTTCCACTCAGCTCCCACTGAAGATTCGTTGCATCTCAGGATCTTCGATCTTTGTAGACTGCCTCTGTGCTTTCTGCATCAGATAATTATGGCTAAGAGTCTAGTTTAATTACAAGACGCCGTGATGAATCATCTTACTAAATAATGTACTTCTACCTAATCCTTCACACAATATATTTACTCTGTAGAGAACTGTATAGGACTGACTGCCATGTCTGAATCGTGAGAGCCAATAAGTTATGTCTAATATATAACTCATAGAATGAAGAACTTTATATTGGATAATAAAACTGTAAATCAGAACAAAATATTAAGATGCATAAACCAATTTACATAGAAATATGGAACAGAAATGTATTGGGAAAAATTTTGGAATATGTATATATGTGTCACCCTCAATTTACACATGAGGGAATTTCAGTAACATGCCTTGTTTTGCTACCAATGATTCTTTTTATCCTATCTTTTCAGGATATTGTCAATTATGGTGTAACCTGCATGTGGAGTTAAAGTATACCCCACTAAGCAATCCTAATTTTGCTGGACATTGAATTATGAATCATAGGCTGCTAAATTAGTACACATTAGCTTCCATCTTCAGAGGGAACTACTTGAGTTTTAATTCTGCAGGAATCTAAGGATCAGGATTGAGTGCAGTGCCTTGGAGGCAATGTCAGTTGTGAACATGTCACAGAGTCTTTGGCATGTACCATATTTCAGTCCATCTTACTGGAGGTGAGAAGATCTTTAGGCATCTTCTTAGTTGATCTGTGGACAAGTATAGGGCTCTTTAAAATTTTCTCCATGTCTCAGAATCATTTAATAAAGTCATTCATCAACAATTGAGATTAATTTACTCAGTTCAGCTCTATAAATGTTGGTTTTCTATTATGTGCCAAGGGCTTAGCTGGGTACTAGGATAAATAAAATGTGGTTTTTGATTTTCCTGTTAGAATGTAGAAAAACAACATTTAGATCATCATGAAAATGGTGAAGGATTGACTGAGGGTTTTTAGACAGGCTGTGTGAGCCAGAGTCAAGTTCTTCTGCAGAACGGAGGTAAAGAGGGCAGTAGAAGGAGCGTGACGGAGGTGAGCCGTCTTCCACTGCAACATCCCTCATCCAGGCCCCTCACCCAGCTTCTGCTGGTTATTTGTTGTTTTTGGGTTTTGTGAAGGTTATATATTGTCTGTGCTAAGTGCCAGATAACACCGTGTGTTCTCTGGCGCAGCACCCCATAGTCCAGTACATTGCTGTTTCTATGGCAGCACAGGAGCATATTCAACTCAGGGGCTCGAATGAAGTCTCTGAGTAGCTTTATGTTAGTGTTTTGCCACCAACTGATAAACTTTGCATTTTCATCACTTTTGAACTTTCAGAAATATGAATAAGGGATTATGAACCTTCCCAGAATATATGTTAGGAGGGAGATGAGAGCAGAGGTAGAGGCAGATAGCAAGTCTGCCTAAACTCTGAATCCTAGACTCCTTAGCTGGTAAGGAGTTCAGGATTCATCCTGCAAGTGATGGGTTTGTTGAAAGTGTTCTCCGATGGAAAGCACAAAATGAATTTGAGGATGAAATAATTGAGTGTTTTTGCACAGAGGAGTAGAGTGGCTCAGTCAAGACTCTTTTAAGAAGATACTTTAAATACCTGTGGTAGGCTGGATTTGGGCAAGGAAACAACAGGTAGAGATGCCTACGAGGAAAGTTTTGCTTCATCGTATCAGGGAGAAGGAGAGTGATGGAGGAGCACCCTCTCCTACGGCAGCCTTCTTCATCCTGGACCCTTGGGACAGATGCTTTCTTAGGATTTAGATGTTTATTCATAGTAGTTGGTTTTCTGAGTTTGAGGAAGGCTATATATTCTTCTAATATACATTAGAAAAAACTGCAGGATTGTGCAGTAAGAAGGCTTGGATAGAGAGTACAGCAGTGGGGATAGAAAGAGAGTATGACCTTAAGAAACATTAGAGGAAACTACAGAATTTGATAATTAACTTTGATGCAGGAAGTAACATAAACAAATTAAAGACAATCTCAAAGTTCAAAGTGAATAATTCAGAGACTATTTCAGAAGTTAGTAGTAGGGAGAGAAATTAGGGTATTGGGTTTGGGCAATTTGATGAATGGTCACTTTTTGTGAGATGGACCATAGCCCAGATAGCCCAGAATGAAGGGTATGTGCTGGCAGCGTGACACAAGGAAGAGTGTTGGTTTGGAACATAGGCTCTGGGGTTAGCCCTGGCAGTAACTAGCTTTACCTGCTGAAAAGTAAATTAGCTTTTTCACCTTAAAAATTATTATGTGCCTGCTGAGGTTCCTTCTAGTGCTGGTTTCCAGTGTTTCCAATTTTACAAATATTCAGATTTAGGTATTGGTGGGCCAGGTGCCTCTACCGAGGGAGAGGTGAAGGAAGCAGCCAGGCCAGTGCCTGAGGCTTGTGAGGAAGGTGGGACCTGAAAGACCTGTGTGTTTAGATGGTAGCAGAAGGCTTGGCAGTGAGTGCAGTTGCCAGTGGAGAGCAAGTGAGGAAAGGAGAGGCTGTGGACCGTGCTGGGGAAGCTCATCACAAAGAGGGTACAGAGGTGAAAACAGGAAAGGCTTGAAGTTAAAAGAGAACCACTTAAGTGCCTGGGGAATTTTAGAGACTGAAGACTAGCCAGCAGTATTGAGTGGTAGAGTTTTTTTTTTTTTTTAAAAGAGAAGGGGCTCCTTTCCACTTTTAGTCGCCGTCTCAGCAGCTGCTGTGAATGTTTTTCTCTGTGATCCTTAGAAGATAGCAGCACATTCAGTGTTCTCCACTTGTGGTGCCGGGGCAGGTTTTTATCTGACTGTAGAATCTAGCCCAAATTGCTGGTTTGTTACTGTACTTCTCAGTATCTGATTTTTACAGTCAGTAGCCAGCAGGTACTTTAGACATAATTTGTTGCTTCTACTAAAATGAGGGTAGGTAGTACTATTATGGAGCGATGGTCAGTGGAAGAGAACAATATACTTACTATTAGTTACTGTTTATTGAAAAGCTACTGTGTCCTTGGGGAAAGTGCTAGCTTTCAGCAAAGGAGGAGAACTGCCTGTGAAAGATGAGAAGTTACCCAGGCAAGCTCTTAGTCACTCTTATAGTCAGCCTGATTTCTGTTGTTTTTCTTGCCCATTGATGTTTTTCAATAAGCCTTTTCTCAACTAGAAGAATGGTTTACATAGTATGGATTCTTGTATGCTAGGTGCTCCAGAGAAGAGAAAGAAAATATGGTTTGAGTTTTTTTGTCCTGCATGTTAATTGGTTCCCTCATTCATTCATTTACTGTGAATTTGTTGAGTATTTGTGAGGAGCACTCAGCATATATAAAATGCCTATGTTCTGTAGGGGTAGAACATAGGTATTAAGTAAGTTCATTCATAAAATGTGTTAATAAAATATCACCAGTGTACAAAAGCAACATACACAGGGAGTATACAGTCTTGTTGGTAATTCTGAACTGAATTAATTTAGGTCTGGAGTCTTTGCTTGTATTCAGTATAAACATAAGTGGATGGAAAAATATTTTTCATGTTATTTTCAGAAACAGTTGCAAGAATAATAAAATTGGAAAAAAAAAAAAAGACTCTTGTGACAGCTTTGGCCAGCAATGGAGACAGTGATAATTTGATCACAGAATTTGGTAGTGATGCATTATATATTCAGTAATTTGAAGTATTGAACAGCTTCTTAAAAGGTGACGCTTTTAGTAAGTATAATCTCTTCCAACAGTGTTGGAAAAGCATGGTTTTTATGTAATGGTACAGTATTCATTCAACAAATGCCTGTGGAAGACCATGTGCCAGGCACTGTTCTTGGTCCTGAGGGACAGCACCAATTAGATCACGTTCATGACCATGGTACCTGGTGTTCAATGCTGTGGAAGGAAATTGTGCATGGAAATTGATTTGGAATTTTCAGTGTTTGGGAAGCTCTGCATATTCGTTGTAGTTTTTAATATTCAAATTAAGGTTTCTTGGGAACACTTTTTAATATTCTCTCTATAATGGCTTCTCTAGCTTGAATGATTTTTAAAACATAGATTGTGTTACATTATCAGTCAAGATTAAAATGCAAGGAACGACCATCGTCTTTATAAAATTAGCCTGATGACAGATCTTTAACCCCTTCCTGTTGATCCTTGGATGCTTCCCTTTTCCTCCTGCCTAGAGGAAAGAAGCAATTGCTGCCTATGTTCTGTCATTACTCGAAGTAGTTACTGCTCTTCAGAAATGCTTGTGTCTCTGTAAAGCTTCATTCACTTCATTTATGGTTCAGATCGCTGCTCCTTTTACTTTTGCTGTCACTGGTAACTATTTCTTGGTGTTGCCCTTTAAAAGTATCTTGTTCAACTTTGATTACACTTAATGAGTTTAACCATCACCCTGTACAATTCTTCAGAGACACTTGCAACTTGGACCTTTAGCTAAAATTATTGTTAGTCTCTAAATGTATTCATTTTCCCACTATTTTTCAAAGTGTCCTATAGGATTATAGAAGGAATGATGTATTATATCAAAAGGTTTTCCAGTGTAGAGACTACAAAAGGGAAGGTTTAAATTAGCATTTTGTTCAGCTGCCATGAAGTAAAACATAAGGAAGACATAAAAGTCCAATCACTCCCCTTACGAATTATTTTTGATGTTTGTTTGACAATATTCTAGTTTTTTTTCCCGAATTACTTGTGCATTAATATATTTAAATTGAAAAATAACTTTATTAAAAGGTATTCATTGACTGTTCAGACTTACATTTAAATCTTAATTATCAGATATTTCATCTCTCCTCTTATTTTACTACCTCTTTAGAAGGAGTGAAGAATATTTTTATCTTGATTTTCTTGAAACTGTGTAGCCTCTCCTGTGTTTCTGGTGTTTATTTAGCAATTCATGTAAAAATAATAGAATTTATGGATTTTGAGTCAGTATAAGCGAACTGTATAATAATTTGTCCAAAAGGGAATGGCCTAATGTACTATCAAAATTTCCTTTAGTTTAGAAAGATGGTGCCTTTGTTAAGATGTATTTCAAGAGAGTCATTCATGGATTGTACTAGTTGTATTAGATCCTGTCTGATTCTAAAATCTGATAATTCTGTGGATTGGCTAGTCATGAATTTTTTTAGGCAAGTTTATCATATTTGCCTAATGTCAAACATAATGTTTCACCTACTTCAGAAAGTGGACAAAACCAATTCTATCCTCATTCTTAGAGTAAAATTTCTAAGCCTGTTGAGGTTAAACCCACTTAATGAAATGCAAACACATTTTCATTGACTAATTAGGAGTAATGAAGTCAGAAAACTTTAATTTTGACATCTTGTATTTTGAGAGGATGAGCGTAGTAAGCACTGCTAATTAGTTTTCAAGTTCTTTTTCATTTCTAATGTTTATATTAGGCAGCCTTTATTCCAAATGGTCAGAAGTTTATTTCACATACTTGTGTGAGATTACAGAGTCATAGAGGAGTGAGTGTCAAATTCCAGGATGCAGAAGGATCCCTGAGGTGGGGAGGTGAGTGATTTAAACAGTGCTCATTTCTTGTCTCCATAATTTAGTGGGCTGTGATGGGGTCCAAAAATGTGTCTTCTTAACAAACCAGGGCCATTTTGATACTGGTGATCTAGAGATCACCATGGTGGTATAGTTATAAAGAACAAGCAGTGGATCCTAGAACAGAAGGAAATCATCAGGGTCACTAAATGGGAGTGTCTCATTTTCTAGAGTTAAAGCTTCAGAGAGGTAGAGAGACCAAAATAGGTTATACAGAGTAACCTAAGTAGGTTTTCAGTTATATCAGAACATTTTAAGTGTTTTACTTGGGACTTAACATTTTTAGCTGTATTTGAATGTAGATATGTATTATTTAGGACTTCAGTTAAATCAAATGGAGACATTTTCTATACACGTTAGGCCAATGAATGGGGCTCTTCAGACTTTTAAAAATTCTTATTGTTAATGAACTCACTCATGTAGACTGTCTAGTGTTTCCCAAGCTTACTTAGCTTTGTTGTATTTTTCCTGTTTTCTGCAAGACCGGGGTTCACTGGAATTACACCTGAAAGCCCTTTCCTGCCTTTGGACTTGGTTCAGAGGTTTCCTGGTATTTTAGAGTGGACATGAATATGTATCTTGAAGGTATCATCTAAAGCTAGTATTTAAGAGAATTAGGTGTTAATTGTTGATGGGAAATGTCGACCTTCCTCTAGGCCAAGATGAGAGTTCTTCCTATCTCACCTTTTAGAAAAGAGTGATTAAAGGAAGGGCACGGATGCTTGTTGTCCAGCTAGAAAGCCGTATTGACCTTAGATAAGCCTTGCTTCAGATTGTGCTTCAGTGGATAACCAGGAACTGACAATAAAACGTTTTGTAATTCTCATAGAATTTTTTTTTATTGATACCTAACATTTTGACATTGTTTAAAATGTGCTTGTGAGTAATGACCTCCTGTTTCCCCCAAAAATGAAAATAACTGTATCAGATACTTTTCTACCTATCATAGTTTTTACTTTTCTCCAGAGTCCTATTTTTATTTTAAAATGTGAGTGTTTATATTATGTTACATTTGAAACCCATTCAATATTTAAAGTGTGTAATTTAAAAATCTAATGAATAATAAAATAGGTTCAGTGTTTAATCTGTTTAATTTTCTATACTTTTATATTTCAGTCAGTCTAAACATTGAAACAGTATAAAAATTAAAGATTTAATATACTTTGATTGTAGTTACACATAGACATGGTTTTATTCAACACATTTCTCAGCTTCAAGTAAAAAATTTTAACAAATTATCATTTAAAATACTAGTTTTTGTCTATGGCTTTTTTTTTTCAAGATATAATAAGCAAGATAATTTCAAGTTAGCTAATGTTTAAATTACTGCATTAAAAAGGTGCTTTCTGCACTTCATTAGCTTATAGAAAAATTGAAATGCTACAATAATTGTAAATTACAATATGTAATCCACGGTCAAATCTCTTTATATACTAAGTACTCTTAACAAATTGAAACACTTTAGCAGTATTAAATCATTCATTGAGAATATATTACCAGAAACTCAATATTATTAAAAAAAATTTTCTTTATAAGATTTTTTCTTTCAGTAGTAACCTCATCTAATATTTTTCCTTTTCCTGAAGTACTACTACACAATCCCATCTAATTTTAAAAAATGTTATTGCTATTCCACTTTCTCTGTTTCTTATTATTAAATTTAGAAAAGTTGCAGTCCAAAAAAAAAATCTCGAAAATCTAAGATTTTATATTTAGAATCTTGTCATTTCTAGTCAAGAAGTATAAAGTCTGAAAAGTGTCTCTTTTCAGCAAGTACTAAGCAGTGATCCTTAGCATTTTCAGTGTTTTGTGATATGTGAATGTCTTTTGTCATCTACAATCATGTTAATACTCGTGATCCTGGACTATTGGAACTGAACTGTGCTGCTTTGCTGCAGGTCAGCTTTCATGGACAATTAGTGTCGTAACAGGACTTTGGTCACAAGTTGTCTTAAGTGCTTACCATAAAGACATCATCCCGCAGTTGAGCAGTGGCGTTCTGTGAGCTTCATCTCTTGCGAAGCATTTCATGTTAGCCTTTTCTTTGAGACAAGTCAGGCAACTGCTCCTTGTTCAGTCCCTGGCATCGTTTTTTTCTGAGAAGCCTTGGGCCCTTCACATTTACTGGTTATTTTTTTTTCTCTTTTTGCTTGTCTTGTTTGCTCTTGTCCCCTCTCGGTAACTGTCAAAGGCCCACATTGCTTCATTCTTCTGACAAGAGTGAAAAGAACGATCTTCCTGCTGTTTGGCTCTGTGTCAGTGTTGACAAGTCATGCGTGTTCGACGCTCCGTGAGTCGACTGGTTCCAGCAGTATGCAGAAGGAAACCAGTAAATCCTCAATGTCACGCCACTCACTACAACTTGATTGCTCTTTTTACTCTAAACATCACCATGGAAACAAACACTTTGAAACCAGGGTCCCGTCCATCACGTCCCACCCTAGTATTGCACAATTATGTAAGCACTTGTGAAGGTAGACCTTGTACCTCAATTGGCTCACTAATACTGTGGGGACATCTGTGAAAACTTTGTTGTTTTAAGTATTTCAGGTTTGTTTTTTACCATTCTTTGTCTTGGAAAGTTATTTTGATGTGTCATTACAGATTTTAAAGTAAAAAATGGAATATCTGTAGTATGATAGTTTTCTATAGGAACTTAATCTTTTATAAATGTTTTTAATTTAAAATGAGACTCTAATTCATTGCCTTCAAGGAGAATAGTTTCAGTGCCAGGAAATTAACTGAATGTCCTCACCTGGCACATGAGTATAGTTAGTTTTGTGCCTTTTTTTTTTTTTTTTTTTTTTAATGTTTACCATTTTGAGCCTCAATTCCTGGTCTTTTTTTATGTGCCTATATTGTGTGTGTGTTTGTGTATTCACTGTTATAGTATTTCTTTCAAATAGATTTTCCGTATTTAAAATCAGTAATTTCATAGGAGTCCTAGCTATCAGTTGATTAAATCCCCAGAATGCATAGATTCAGGGAAAACATAACTTTGGGTGTTCTAGGTTGACATGTATGAACAAGGCTGACGTTTAGTTGAGATGTTTCTTCAAGTACAGGAATCTCAGTGAGATTACTCATCTTAATATCATTATTTTAGGTTTTTGATCATTTCTAGGATATCACAAACAAATTTTCTTTCTATCACAGGAATGATCTCTTTATTTTCTGTTAAAAGTTTATGGGTTACTTATCTCTTAGTTGCCAAATATTTAATAGTTTTAGAAGGGAGGATTGAATGTATTGTCCCTTCCATGTTGACTAGTTACAATGATAGAACATTGGTTGAAATGAAATTAGTATTTTTCTTTAGCAGCTAGCAACTGGAGAGTTATTTTACTTGTGAAACAACTGTATGGAAGGAAAGTACTGCACATTTGTTTTAATAATCTGGTTTTCTTGTGATGCCACAGTCTTTCATTTCAGTTGATAGTTGCTTTTGATGCCCTCATTTTAAATGCTAAGGTTTTATGCTGTGTAATAATGTGTAGAATATTTTCCAAGACCTGTAATGTTTCTGTTCCATGCCTAGTAGCTGATACAATTAAGATCAGCAAGTGGGCTTCATTTTAGTTGAGTAAACTATACTTGCTTAAAATGGATATGTGTTAAAAAGGAGATAATTCATTTCAGTTGTGAGAACTGTAAGCCATGATAAATGATTTTCCTTAACAAAATTCCCCATCTTTGAGACAGTATTAGTTTTTACTTTAATTACTGGCTGCCGTAATGTTTCCTATCCATAACTGTCTACAGAATAGACTGTTTCTGAGCAGAGGGTATGGCCTGTTTACTCAACCGTTGAGAAGAGTGCCCAAGTTGTACCAAGTCTGAACTGCTGCACAGGAGAGTGTCCTTCATTTAAATATTTAAATATTAATGTTTAATTGTATAGGCAGAAAACTTCAATGTCATTTTAAGGATACGCAACTTTGCCAGAAAGTCTTTGTCCGTTATCAACTTCAGAGCCTTGTCTTGAATCTTAACATTCTTTGGAGGGATGCAACCTTGTGGCCATGTTGGAAAGTTTGAGTATATTTATCTTTGTATTTCCTCTTTTTCCCACATTTTGCAAACAATAACAGAAAAGCTGTTGTCAAGGATGCTTCTCAAAAATGGCTTAGTTGACATTAGCTGAAAATGAGCAGAACGACACTAACTACTAATTGATTACAGTAATTACGCAGTCTTTGGCTAGTTTGTATTGGCAAACTCTATGTACTCCTGGAATAAATGTGAACTTGCAGAATGCAAGGAAAAGGTCACTCTCATTTGCATGATAGGCTTCATTAGAATATGCTAAGGACGAGACCTAGTGTTTTATGACTTCAGGTGATGAATAGCTACCATATTACTCTGCTAGATGAAAGCATGTTTCACTCACCTTAATTTACATGCTTTTTTTTTTTTTCCAATTTCAAGAAAAATCTTTTAGATTACAGCAACAGCTTACTGTGTTTTGCAAGGAATTATTTTGTGGATAGGATTTTGAGATAGCAAAATCTTTTAGGTAGAATTATTTTAAGGATATTTCTAAAGATAGGATTAGAATAATTATAAAGGGCTTTCAACATTAGATCTTCTAGAATTATTACTTTTGTCAGTAATAAAAGAAAATGGTTTTTTAGTGGTTGTTTAAATAAAATATACTTTAACTCATTGGAGCTTACAATTTAGATTTTAGCTTCAGTTTTTAGTCTGCTATAGACTTATGACCTAACGGGCTTTATTGAGTCCTAGAATGCATTGATTTTCACTTTAAAATAATGCAATTTCATCACTTCATTAATTTTTCTCCTTAACATTTATGCTTAATTAGTACTATTTCTGTACTGAGGTTTTTTTTATCGTATAAAGTGTAGGTACAGCTGTTATATGTTGCCTGTTTTTGCCGAAAACATGCATGCACAGGATGCCTTTGTCAGTTGTTTTTACGGCATTTGCTTGGTGGAAAAGTTGTGGGGGTTATGTAGAAATAAAAATGGGAATAAATTTCTGAAGCCTATCTCAATACATATTTTTAAATTCAAGAATTATGTTTCCCATTAAATAAATGTTCTCATTTATGGTCTCTGTTCATATAGTGATGGGTCCTATTAGCTGTCATTATCCTTCTATTCTCATTAGGAGAGAAAAATACTCCAAGCTCCTAAAAGTATCTTCATGAGAAGTATCAGCTCCTAATTAGCAGTGACTGTAATCTGTTGGAACACAGGGTTAACACTTCCCTAGATATGTTGCTATTACCAAGAAGTTTGTTCATCTTTGAAAAGCCGTTCCTGCTAGTAAAACTAGGTAGAGAATGAAAAAGTAGACAGGTTTTTCTTTTATCAAATGCAGTTTTGTAATAAAATTGTACAACGAGCTTGCACAAGCTTTTTAAAATATCATTGCTGCCACTGAATACGTCTGTAATTTATTTATTCAAGAATGTTGGAAGCGTTTTTGATTTATTTGTTTTTAGAGAAGTTTTGTTAAGCGAGATAATGAGCAGCGCTGGTGTTAATCATTTACTGTGTAACGCTAAAGAATGAAAATTTCGCATATCTTTAGCACTGTTGGGGAAAATAAATTCACTCAATGCTAATGGTCTATCTGTGTAATATTCGAAAATACTATCTTACTCTGGAGAAATGTAATACACTCTTGTGCTTTGCTAAAAGCTAAACTAATCAATACATAATTACACATTTATATGTACATATGTATTAAGTAATTACAATTGTTTGTTATCTGTAAAGATGATAGATGAACATGTGGCTGGTCACTGCCTTAGGTGCCTACTACACTTTTTCTTATATAACTTGAGGTCTGTATTTTCAACAAAGAACCATGAGTGTGTGTTCAATGCATGAGTGTGGATACATATGCAAACAGAAACCCTTACCTTTAGGTATATATTTACAGCAGAGGTCCTCAGATGCGTGTGCATGTACATGTGTGTATACACACACACACATACACACTTTTAGTTGTACATTTTTAAAAGCTCAAAATTACCTTAGTGTCTCACAATCTTGTCATAATGCTGCTTTTAAAATTCTTGGGGATGTGTGGCACAGGTTCCAGATTTTAAAAGTAATTCTAGTAAAATTAAATATTGTCATTTATATTAATCATGAGAATCTTGCTACATTCTGTTATATTTGTGAACATTTAAATGTTACTTAAAAATGCAGTGACAGCTTTTTAAAACGTATAAGGAGAAGTTTATTTTAAAATCTCTTAATGTGGTTTTTTTTTTTTTTATATTTTCTTTAGTAGAGACGGGGTTTCACCATGTAGACCAGGATGGTCTCGATCTCTTGACCTCGTGATCCACCCACCTCGGCCTCCCAAAGTGCTGGGATTACAGGCTTGAGCCACCGCGCCCGGCCTCTTAATGTGTTTTATTTTGAATTTTGTGAGAATTTGAAGATAAGTGTTAGAGTATAATGTAAAAGCAAAATGTAAGGAAGGATTAAAAACCAAATACTGTACTGTGGTAATCATGTCATATGTGAGCTATCTTTTCTGTGTTCACTGTTTAATTAAAAAGGATGCCAGGCATGGTGGGTCATGCCTGTAATTCCAGTACTTTGGGAGGCAAAGGTAGGCAGATCACCTGACGTTGGGAGGGGAGTTCAAGACCAGCCTGATCATCGTGGATAAACCCTGTCTGTACTAAAAATATAAAATTAGCCGAGCATGGTGTGGCACATGCCTGTAATCCCAACTGCTCAGTAGGCTGAGGCAGGAGAATTGCTTGAAGCTGAGAGATGGAGGTTGCAGTGAGCTGAGATCGCACCATTGCATTCCAGCCTGGGCAAGAAGAGCGAAACTCCCTCTCAACCTCTGTTTAAAAAAATAAAAACAAAAGAAGTTGGGCTGGGCTCAGTGGCTTACACCTGTAATCACAGCATTTTGGGAGGCCAAGGTGGGTGAATCATGAGGTCAGGAGTTTGAGAACAGTCTAGCCAACATAGTGAAACCCCGTCTCTACTAAAAATACAAAAAATTAGGCTGGTATGGTGGCGTGTGCCAGTAATCCCAGCTACTTGGGAGGCTGAGGCAGGAGAATCACGTGAACCCAGGAGGCAGAGGTCGCAGTGAGCTGAGATCATGCCATTTCACTCCAGCCCAGGCGACAGTCTGAGACTCTGTCTCAAAAAAAGGGAGAAACTAGGGAATATTTTCTCAGAATTCTCTGTGAATTCTGTAGGACAAGACAGAATTCATTCTGACTGAATGAACACTGGAAGAAGAATACTGGAATTTCTGAAACCATTTTTATATCATAGAACAGTAAATTTAAGGAGATTCGAAACGATACATAAACTTTTCTGAAGTAAAGAAAATATATGAAGTTTCATTAATATATAACAACTTGATTTAAAAAATAGGTGGCTTCAGGTACCAAGTGTTTTAAAGAATACACTATAAACTTTAAAACGGATACAGTGTGCTCTTTGTAAAGGATCCAGTGTGCTCTTTAAAAAGGGCACAGTGTGTTCTTTAAAATACCTGGTGTCTGGAACCACCTGTTTTTTAATTGTACCTCCAGATCCAGGTGTTTCATACAATACATTGCATTTAAAAATAAGAGCCATTTATTTTTTAAATCGAGTTGTTATATAAGAGTTCCCAGATAATTGCATGGCACTTTATTTAGGTCCTAATGTAAACTCACTTAAATTTCGAGACATCCATTCTTTGTAATTTTGGAATATGTCGTATGGTTTGTTGTTCTTATTTAGACTTACTTCAGACTAAATCATAATCTTACATGATGTCTGTTTATATAAGTGGTCATTAATATGATATTTTGTCCTGACTTTTGTGTCATGAAGACATCTGCATTTCACTGAGATTACTAGAAAGACAAACTTACTGTCAAACAGGAAGCATTTTTATATATCAGTGTTAGGAGCTGCTTGATTCACTTTTTTTTTAGTGTCAGTAAATGGTTTCATGCTACAACATGCATGCTTTTTTCCCGATTAATATTTCCTATTGCCACAGAATTTATCTCCCTAAAGCTGTAGTATACCTCTGCTTCTAATTTCGTATATAGAATTTAGGCATATCCAGTGGGAGTGCTTAGAACTTTTGTTTTTTCGTAATTAGTAATGTCCCCTCTCATAGATGCCTTCACCAGAGGTGGGAGAGTGAAAGAGAGGAGGGAGAAGGGATACTTGCTTTTCTCCGCTGCAGTTACTGCAGGACCCAGAGCTAGAAACAATGCAATGAGGTGCATGCTTCTCTTGTCAGTAACTAAACAGTAGATGGTCATTGAAACAGGTACTTTCCTTTCAGAGAATGTTCTCACAACTGGCCTCTGCCTTAACACACACACACACACACACACACACACACACACACACACACACACACACGGTTCAGGCTTAGCTTAGAGGGAGAACATGCTCTGGACAGCTTTTTTTGAACCTGGGCTAATATTTTTGGAAGGAGGTACATGATTATAAGCAAATGTATTAACCTTTCCTCCAAAAATACACTATGAAGGAGGACTTATATTAATAGTAATTACAAGAGTTCATAAAATGGTCCAATCTATTTTAGTTTTTGAGATTAAAAATACATGCTCAGCTGGGCGTGGTGGCTCACACCTGTAATCCCAGCAGTTTGGGAGGCCGGGGTGGGCAGATCACAGCGTCAGGAGATAGATACCATCCTGGCCAACATGGTGAAAGCATGTCTCTACCAAAAATACAAATATTAGCTGGGCATGGTGGCGGGTGCCTGTAATCCCAGCTACTCAAGATGGCTGAGCCAGGAGAATCGCTGGAACCCGGGAGGCAGAGGTTGCAGTGAGCCAAGATCATGCAGCCTCATTCCAGCCTAGCAGCAGAGCGAGACTCCCTCGCAAAAAATAATAAAGAAAATAAAAAATTGCTCATTTAAAAAGTAAAATTGAGAAAAATATGGAATGTGAACAAAACTAACCCAACTTGTATGACATTCTGAGCACAGAATTAGAGGAAATTCTGTACATGTTAAAAAAAAAAAAAGAACAGAACCTCAATTATTACATAGAACTTTGTTATTGTTATTTCTTACTTTGTCTTTGTTTATGATACCTTTATAGGCATTCAGTTTTGAACATACTAAGTCAGTGTTCTGGAGAAAATATGAACTATACTGTATTAATTTCCTGTGACTGCTGCATCAAATGATCACATATGTGGTGTCTTCAAACAACAGAAGATTGTTTTTTCACATTTTTGGTGGCCAGAGCTCAGAAATCAACGTGCCTCGGCTGAAATCCAGAGTCCTCAGGTCCACGCTCCCTCCGGAGGTTCTTGGGAACGCACTGTGTGCCTCTTCCAGTTTCTGGTGGCTGCCAGTGTTCCCTCTTTTTTCACCTCACCATTCCAATTTCTGCCTCTTCGCCTTCTCCTCTGTCATCTCTGTTAAATTTCTGTCTGCCTCTCTGATAAGGGCACATACGACTGCATTTGTTTTAGGGCTCACCAAGATAATTCAGGCAGATCTTCTGATCTGTAGATTCTTAAGCTAATACCTTCTGAAAAGATCGCTTTTCCTTTAGAAGGTAGCATTTACAGCTTCTAGGGATTAGGACCTGATATCTTTGCTGAGGTCACTATTTAGCACAATACATATATGTACATATACTTCTGTTAAATCTGTCTGCCAACCATAACTCCCTTGCATGTTTAGTCCAAAAGAGTAGAAAGAAATTGCATGAGTCGTAGTCTCTTACATGTACAGGGGAGTATAGTGATTGAATCATGGGAAAGAAACTTTATTGTTGGCTGTGTCCAAATTCAGGGTTAGAGTTAGGGGGCATGGAGTGAGGATTTTGGCAAGAGGGCTTTAGACCACCTCTGGTCTAACGTATCTCCCCTTGTGTTGATACTGCCTCCTTTCCTGGTTCCTGTTGCTTCATCACAGGTGGACCTTTAGAATTCCCTGCTGGGAGGTGAGCAGTTATTAGAGCAGGGTCTAGAGGAACCCCCTCCCACTGGTCCTGTACCAGCACTGAGGAAGTAATTACATGATGTCTCTTTTGGCCTCTCTGACACTGTGCAAATGTGGTTATTGCTAAAACTACCAAATCAGCTCCATACCAGTTTTATAATTGTCACTGGGAAAACTTGACCTCGGGAAATTTGGCTGAGAACCATTCTTTTGTCCCAGTAGCAGTGGCTGGAAGGCAACTGCAGCACAGGAAGTTTGAGATCATTACTGGTCAAGTGATGTGGAAAGAGTGACTCTGACATACAAGATGGCTTACAGAAGTCCTTCAGTGGATAATGTGTAAAACCAAGGCAGTAACCCAGTTGAAAAAAATACGTGTATGGTGAAATTGGGAATGGTTTCCTACAGTCAGGTTGGGAGCATTTTATATGTATACATATACACATATATTTATACTTATGTGCACTTACGTTCACGCTTGTGCCTAAATGTGTGTATATGTGTATTTATATGTGTGATGTGTTGTAAATGTGTAAATGGAAATATATTAAGTAAACACGTGCATATAAATCATCTGTATAGTCATATATTTACTTCTAAATAGTTGAGTATAGCCAAAAACAACTGTGTTATTTTATTTGGACTAGGCTGTAATGAAAAATGAAAAAATGATTTATAAGCTCTCTGAATAAAATTGATTAAAGGATGGTGTTCTATGTTAAGTTCCAGATTAACCAAAAGGAGCGAATTTTGAAAACAAAGGACGGTGTGGTGTAGTATAGATATAGAATGTATGTCTGATTCTCATTCAGTATACGTATTTTTTTCATGCCTGATTTCTACATTTCAAACAGTAGTAAATTTCCTTGCTTTTCAAATGTACATACCTAAAACTTGGTAACAAGAAAGGATACTTCTTGGCATGAAAACAGCCCCTCGGATATCAGTGATAGAGGAAAATTGCTGTTTAAGAGCCTGCAAACCTCCTTTTGGGTGTTACCTGGAATCTGTCATGCTCTGTGAAAAAGCTGCCCAGTTGGATTTTACAATTATCTGCTACTATGGGATTGGAAATGAAAACCTAGAATGAGTTAAAGTTTATGAAGGAAAAGAAGTGTGGTTATTGCCTAGTGAGAAAGATGAAATAATAACAGAAAGCTTGAAGTGGTTTTGAATATGAATTATATGGTGGAACACTTCTTCGTGTATTAATATCTTTAGATATTTAGCCAAATATGGTAATCAAAACATTGCTTTTTATTCCTTACCCTTCCTACTCTCTATAGTTTTAGCAGAGAAGGAAGGTGGAAGACTTGAATTAGGTAAAGAGAAGTAAAAATATTCTCAGAGAAGATGGTTTTAATGAAGGAACTATTACATAAGGGAGTCTTGTCTTTCCCCCTTCCTGTAATATTTAAGAGGACATACTTCCTTAAGTGTATAAAGAGAATACCACTTAGAAATTAACAGTCTGGAAGAACTGTGAAATACTTGTTCTTTTTAAATATCCAGTGAGGAATAATTTAAAGAGAGACAAGGCTAGTAACTTAAAGAGGTTGAGACACATGAAATTGCTGACTTCAGTTGCCTTGTTTTCTATAAGAACTGCAATTTTATTTGGTTCTAACTAATATTTTTCAGAGATAGTTTGAATCATGCTTTGTTCGGCTTTGATATTTGTTGATTTAGTACTCAACTCTGCCCTTAAAAGTTTTTTTAAATGTAGGGTTATAATTCAATAATGAAAATGACATTTTTTCAGTTTCGATTACGTTATTTTAGAAGGAGTGATAGGGCGTTTTTTAGAAACCTGTTTTGCTTACTTGTAGAATGTAGCTGCAATAGCTCAAAGTCTCCGTTTGCTCAGTTTTTTTCCTTTGTAATCCAAGAGCAGTGATGTGTCATTCCTGTTGTCCAGGCATCTTGTCTGCTTAATCCCTGTTTCTATGTCATAAATTCTGTGGTCTAGCTAAAAAATAATGTGGTTACCTTGTGCATAGGAGGTCTTGAATGTATATTTGGTTAATGGCTGAACTGGAATAATTTTAGGGATGGAGTCTAGTTAGGATACCATTTAAAAATATTCCAGAAAATAGATATGGAATCCATTATGTAATGAACCAGCAAAGGTGGTGGATGGATAGAAGATGATAGATTGAAGGGGTGTCAGGAGGCAGAACTTGATGGCTGCATGGAATTGGAGTAGTGAAGATTGGCTTTACGTTTGTAGTGTGGCTGACTGGTGGCTGTAGTGTTCTGTTAACCAAAATAGAGAACACTGGAGAAGAAGCAAGTTACAGGGATTAGGGATTACAGTGTGGGAGAGAAGGTGACACATTTGTTTTAGTTGTATTGAATTTAAAATGACCACAAGATATTCAAATATATATTTGAAAAAGACAGTAGAACTGGTTTTCTTTCATTTTGATACTCAACTAGGAAAGAGATTGATGTGGTTGGTCAGGATTTATTTTGTCTTGTCAGATCTCTGTGTATGTGTGTGTTTTGTGTGTCTGTGTGTGTGTGTGTGTGTGTGCATGTACACAAGATATCTTGATTCTTGCTTAATGGTTTGGTTCTTTAGCTGTAAGATAATATGGTAATGTCTAACTTTCATATTTATAAAATAGGAGATTCTCTGGTAGTTTTAAAATTACTAAATCAGATAAGGACCATTTGTGAAGTTGTATTTGAAATATATAGTACTCCTTTTTAGAAGGACAGGTAGTGATAAAATCCTAATGAGTTGTCATGTTTTAAGATCTGTGAAATTTCCTAATTGGTATTCATACAGGTATTTTTAATGGAAATAATTTCTTGCAACCTAAAATGTTGTGAAAGAAATTTTACTATGTTACTTCTGCTAGTATCTCTAGAACATTTTGTTTTCCTAGATGTTTATATGTTGTGTCTGTTGCTTCTAAAAGAATAGGTATATTGTGATTTATTAAAGGCTTCCTGCTTATAAGACATACTTTTAAGAATATTTGAACATTTTTGAAATTGGGATGTGTTTTAGAGTTAATTGGTACGTTAATTTTTTCTTTTAAAACACAGAAAAGCTTTTATTAAATTAATTGTCTCAAAATTGATGATCTCTTAGAATCACATAAATACTGTATGTTAAATTATTATAATGTACCACATAAGACATTCACAGTTGTCATGGGACCTTTTGATTAGTTGATTCCAATTTTGGCTCTCAATTTATTTCTTATGATATAGGAGTTTAGCGTTTAAACTTCAGCCTGAAACACTGATTTTTCGTGACCTTCAGGCAATACATTGAGAATTTATTAATGAACTTATTATTCCTCCAGAAATTTTCTCTTTATATGTCATCTACTTGGCTGTTCCGTCCTGACTTCTCTTACAAGCGGGGCACCTGCCCAGGATTTGGATATCTTCATGTCCCTGTTTCCAGTGCTCTGTCATGAAGGGGCATGCTCTGATGCAGGGATTGGTGGCTTATGACCTCTGACCTGACTCTTGGCCTAATCAGCTTCTCTTTGTGCTAGCCTCGTTTTCTTTGTGCTTGGATGGTTATACACTTCTGTAGTCAATACAGCGAACTTCCCTAGCTAATTTGGATTTTTTAAAATTTTTATTTGTAAAGCAACATTGGAGTGTTGGCAGTGATAGCAGTATTTTTTATATTTTAAAACTATTAAAGTATAGTTTAATTTTTAAATAAAGGAAATGCATTTTTGTTGGTTTTAAACTTACCAGAGATTTTAATAAGAGAGAAAACAAGTATGTGGACAGGACCAAAATACTTGGAAGTTGACGGATTTAACACATAGATTTTTGCTGCAAGGGAAAAAATTAAAACATTGGGGGACTGATTTCAATAATCACAAAAAATTGGAAACAACCCAAATGTTCATTGACTGCCACAATGTGATACCATTTTTGCAAAGCTCAAAAGTAAACCACACTAGGCAATGAATTAGTGTGTAATACATTGCTAATGTATTAGTGTGTATTACATTGCTAATGTAATACATTACTGATATACTAAGCAATGTATTAGTATGAAATGCTGAATAATGTATTTCCTACTTGATTTTATAGCTTTACCATGGATGGACTGGTAGTTTTAGTTTTTAAATAAGGGAAACACCTTGATTTTATAGCTTTACCACTTACAGCTTTACCATGTCCATCTATGGTAAATCCATAAAATCGCGTCAGGAATAATGATATTACTCAGCATTTCTCAGAGAGTAGGCAATGAGATGAGAGAGGGAAGGGGCACAGCATGCATCATAGTGCATTCAGAATCACCTGAAGGGCACATCTGTTCTCAGTTGGGTGGGAAATACCATGTAATAAAAACATTATTAAGATCAATTTTTAAAAGACCACTTAATAATTGGTTATCTTATGGAGAATCATAAATGCACACCTATGATATGAATTAAACAGTTTCTAGAATTGTATGAATAACTATTTTTGACTTTTTGGATATTTAAAAGTTATTTAGGAATAGTTATTTAAATAAGTTTTATGGAAAGTAAGCCATTAGATAGAAGTTGTCTAACTTGGACAAAAAGGGCTAAATATTGCTAATTTCTTCATAGGCAAAAAAAAAAAAAAAAAAAAAAAAAAAAAAAAAAAAATTCTCAGAGGGCAAATGTGAAGATCAGATGTGAAGGATTTGGAAAATACTGTAAATTTAAATGCTGTTAAAGCCTGAAGTTTCTTTTCCTCATCCTTTCTATTCTTGCCTTCTTTCTAAAACATAATCATTTGGTATTGTGGCTCCACAGAGTTTCAGCTTTGCTTGAAACTATCTTCTTGCCTTTCCCTATGTGTTTGATTTTAGTAATTGAACTTAACGTATTTGTTTTATGTTAGTTGCTTTAACATACTTTCTCCATCAATCTTTGGGAAAACAGAATGAAGTGCTGCAGGTGGTGAGGATATATGAGGAATATCAATATGTATAAGTATGCATTTAGAATAGCTGAAAGTCTAGTTTTGCCTCATTTAGGAAACTGGTCTTATGGTTATTCATCAGTCTGGATGTCTGTTTTAGCGTCTAACTCCAGCTCTGCCAAAGATCCTGCCTTATATGAGGAGTCTGTATTCATTTGCTTGCTCTGTCTGCGTATAGCAGCCTGGGATTTCTTGCGTGTCTCTTCTTTATTAGTTGGTTTATCACTCCAACTTAAATACACTCATGTGCTAATAAGTGATGGGGATATGTTCTGAGAAATGAGTCAGGTGATTTTATTATTGTGTGAACATGATAGAGTGTCTTTACATGAACCTAGATGGTAGAGCCTACCGCACACCTAGGCTGGGTGGTGTGGCCTATTGCTCCTAGGCTACAAACCTGTACAGCATGTGACTGTATTGAGTGTTGTACGTCTACATAATGAAATGACAAGTGTAGCTAAACAGAACTGGTACAGAAAAAATACAGTATGAAAGATGAGGTACAGGTGTATCAGTGTAGGGCACTTAACTGAATGGAGCTCGCAGGATCGGGAGTTGCTTTGGATGAGTGAGTGCTGACTAATTGTGAAGGCCTATGACATTACTGTACACTACTGTAAATTTTATCAACACTACACGTAGGCTACACCAAATTTAATTAAAAATTTTTTCTTTTTAAATAATAAACTATCTTACTGTAAGTTTTTTACTTTATAAACTATTTTTTAAACTTTTTGGTAACACTTGGCTTAAAACGCAAACATTCCAGAGCTGTTCAAATATATTATATCCATATAAGAATAAGAATATTATTTTTTTGTATTCTAAATTATTGTTTTAAAACTTTTTTGTTAAAGACTGTGACACAAACACATTAGCCTAGGCCTACACAGGGTAAGGATGCTAGGTGTCCCTGTTTTCCATCTCTGTATCTCGTCTCAGTGGAAGGTCTTCAGATGTGAGAACAGTTACGAACTGTCATCTGCTACAATAACAATGCCTTCTTCTGGTAGACTTTCCGAGGACTTGCCCAAAGCTGCTTTACAGTTACCTTAAATAAAATAAATAAAAGGAGTACACTCCAAAATAATGGAAAAAAGTGTAGTCAATTCATAAGCCAGTTACATGCTTGTTTATGATCATTATCAAATGTCATATACTGTTCGTAATTATTCATGATATACTCTTACATGTTTGACAGCAAAGTGCGTTAATTTATAGCAACATCACCACAAACGAATAAGGCATTGCATGAGATATTTGGATGGCTGTGAGGTCATTAGGCCACAAGATTTTTCAACTTCATTCTAATCTTACAGGACCATTGTCATATATGTGGTTTGTCATTGATTAAAACATTACATGGTATGACCATGTGTAATATTTTTCTTGCTCACATCCATTTCTAGTTTTTGTTTTTTTCATTTATGTAACTATTTCCTCACTTTCTCATTTTATTTCTTGTTGCACAGGGAGACAAATCATTAACAATTAGGTATTTACCTACTTAAATAGAAAACAACATGATTTCAATAAAAGTACCTTGCATTCAGTCATTTCCAGAGGGAATTGTGTAGTATTCATAATGCGTATTTATTGTGATTTGTAGAATATTTTCTGAGAAAAGGAGAATGTGTAAATTGTGAAAAACTATTTCTTCATGATGACTTGACTTGGTTGATTTACGAATAAATGTCATTTAGTCAACCATTGAGGGGTTTTCCTGGCTTTTTTTTTTAAAGGTAAGATTTCACAAACTCTAAGTTTGGCATGTTATTAAATAACTGAAGGAAAAATATCTAATCTCAGCAGAATTTCAAACCACTGATTCTGTGTTACATACATAGGGTGTGTGTGTGTGTGTGTGTGTGTGTGTGTGTGTGTGTGTGTGTGTATCTTTGAATATTACTGTCCTTGCTATTATTTGGCAGTACTGTCTAGAGTTCAGAACAAGTGCTGAGTCTTGTATCATTTTGCTAAAGTTCAACGCAAGCTTGGCTGCATTAGGAAAACTCATGTTGTCCTGTCTCTTAGGTAAAATATCAATATTTTCTTTTTTTTTTTTCCTTTTTTTTTTTTTTTAATGATACCTCTCAGAGCGATGGAGAGGATGTTGGAAAATGCTTTGTAACCAACTGGGAATAATTGGGGGGAATGAAAAGTAGCGTTGTCTGCAGTTGACCAGGCTTGGTTTCATTTTAAAAAATACTTTTTTTTTTTTTATAATAAGAAAAAGAATAAAGAAGAGGAAGAAAGAGAAAGAGGAAGAGGGAGAGAGGATGGGGGTATTGCTTTATTGCCCGGGCTAGAATGCAATCTAAATATGAGTATGCCTGTAATTGTCCTTAATAATGGAGACATGAAAGAAAATGAAGGAAGAGAATAACAAACAAGGAGCCAACCAACATTTCGTTTAAACTTCTAAGTTGATATGATGTGGTACTAATAAGAGTGTATATTTTGTGTATTTAAAGTGGAGAGTTCTATAAATGTTAATTACGTTTACTTGTTCCAGATCTGAGTTCAAGTCCTGGATATCGTTGTTGATTTTCTGTCTCATTGATCTGTCTAATATTAATGTTGAAGTCTCCCACTATTATTGTGTGGGAGTCTAAGTCTCTTTATTAGTCTTGTATGTCTGGGTATTCCTGTATTGGGTGCGTATATATTTAGGATCTTTAGCTCTTCTTGTTGTTGCGTTGATCCTTTTATCGTTATATAATGTCCTTCTTTGCTTCTTTTGATCTTTGTTGCTTTAACGACTATTTTATCAGAGGCAAAAATTGTAACTTCTGCTTTTTATTTATATATTTTAGCTCTCTGTTTGGTTGGTAAATCTTTCTCCATTCCTTGTTTTGAGTCTTTGTGTATCCTTGAATATTAGATAGGTCTGGATGCAGCATACGGATGCGTTTTAGTTTTTTATTCAAATTGCCTGTCTTTGGATTGGGGGATTCAGTCAATTTAAATTTAGAATTAATAATGATATATGTGAGTTTAATACTGCCATTTAATATTAGCTGGCTATTTTGCCCATTAGTTGATGTAAATTCTTCATTATATTGATGCTCTTTTTGGTATTTTTTAGAAAGGCTGATACTGTTTGTTCCTTTCTATGTGTAGTGCTTCTTTCAGAAGCTCTTGTAAAGCAGGCCTGGTGGTGATGAATTCTCTGAGTGCTTGCTTGTTCACAAAAAACTTTATTTTTCCTTCACTTATGAAGCTTAGTTTGGCTGGATGTGAAATTCTTGGTTGAAAGTTCTTTTCTTTTAAGGATGTTGAATATTGGTCCCCACTCTCTTCTGGCTTGTAGGGTTTCTGCTGAGAGATCTGCTGTAAGTCTGATAGGCTTCCCTTTGTGGGTAACCTGACCTTTCTCTCTGGCTGCCCTTAGTATTTTCTCCTTCATTTTAACCCTGGTGAATCTGACAATTATGTGCCTTGGAGTTGCTCTTCTTGAGGAATATCTTTGTGGTGTTCTCTGTATTACGTGGAGTTGTATATTATCCTGCCTTACTAGGTAAGGAAAATTTTCCTGAATAATATCCTGAAGCATATTTTCCAGCTTGGATTCATTCTCTTTGTCACATTCAGGTACACCTATCAAGCGTAGATTAGGTCTTTTCACATAGTCCCATATTTCTTGGAGACCTTGCTCGTTCCTTTTTATCCTTTTTTCTCTAATCTTGTCTTCTTGTTTTATTTCATTGAGTTGGTCTTCGACCTCTGATATCCTTTCTTCTGCTTGATCAATTCGGCTGTTAAAACTTGTGCATACTTCACGAAGTTCTCGTATTGTGTTTTTCAGCTCCATCAATTCGCTTATATTCCTCTCTAAATTGTGTATTCTTGTTAACATTTCGTCAAACCTTTTTTCAAAATGCTTTGTTTCTTTAGATTGGGTTTGAACAAGTTCTTCTAATTCACAGAAGTTTCTTATTATCCACATTTTGAAGCCTGCTTCTGTAATTGGAACACACTCGTTCTCCATCAGGCCTTGTTTCGTTGCTGATGAGGAACTGGGATCCCCTGCTGAGAGAGAGGCGTTCTGATCTTGGGTATTCTCAGTCTTTTTAGGCTGGTTTCTTCCCTTCGTTGTAAATTTATCCATCTGTGGTCTTTATAATTACCGTCTTTGTAATTGGGTTTCTGAGTGGACGTCCGACTTACTGATTCTCAGCACCGAAATCTGAGCAACCCACTGCGCCGACTCAATCAGCGGCGTTAAGATTGATGGTGCTTTTCTGACTCTGCACCAAGAACCGACGCTCCAAGGTGCCAGCAAAACCGCCTCGCTGGTCACAAGTCGCGCTGGCGACCCGTGGGGCTCCTCCGCTGGGAATCTCCTGGTGCGTGAGCAACAAGAATTCATGTGAAGGTGTGGCGTCCTCTCGTTCTTTGTGCTTTCACTGGGAGCTACAATCCCGAGCTGCTAGTGATCAGCCATCTTGGATCTCTCTCCTAGAAAATATCAATATTTTCAAGAATTTTCATTATGAATATAAATTTCAGAGTGAACACATGCAATGTATAACACACATACTTTGAGGAGAAAGTCATAAGATAAATCACTTCATATATTTATATACATGAATATTTTTGGGTAGAATTTTACAATGAATCTAAGTGAAGTTTTATGGTTTGTAACACTAAAGAATTTGTCAAGAATTACCAACTGCATTTCTATGTAGGGAATACCTAAATGGTCTAGTTTTGGGATTATAAAAGCTTTCAAGCATTAGAAAATTAAAATGTTACTTGGTGATTTTTTAGAGTATTTAAAAATTTTTCTTAGTATGTTTGTAAACATGGGGATATGTTCACCTATTTTGGTGCTGTGAAGTTTCTCTTCCTAGGTTAAGTTCTTGTGATTAGACATGACCCAGTGCTTCCATATAATAAAAATTATGTTCAATAATTTGCATACAGTAAGCTTTGAGAGATGATAAAGTTTTTTAGTGTTGCTGACATTTAATAATTATTTCATGTTTTTTCTTTTTTGTCCTCTGCAGTAAGTTGTCAAATTTGTGAGGACTTCTAATGTGTATTTGGACAGGAGTGAACAGAAAAAGCTTGGGTATTACTATTGAAAGCATGATTATTCAAATAGCCTTTCTACCACCAAAATTACACATTACAGGTTTAGTTTAAAATTAGCTGAAATATTGCTGCATGTTTTTATTTAAAAGTGTTAACAGACAACTTATGAAGTTTTAATTTAAAATTGTTTGTTAATTCAAGTAAGATTTTGATTCTGCTTCAGTTTTATCCTTTTGACTTTAAAAGCCAAAGGGAAAAATTTCTTCCTATGACTTTCAATCTATAGAAAATGAAAATAATTTTAATTTTATGGCCGTAATCATAAACAGTACATTAGGTTTTCTATAATAACATGTACCATTAAAATTCTTCATTACGGCAGTATCCTATGATCTTTACATCACAATGAGGAGGAAAGAACATTATTAAGTATGGGAATTTTATGGCAGTTTTACCTGTTGTGGACCCTGTTATGTCAAAAATATAGCGCAGTGACTTCTGAACTAGCTGACAGACACCAAAGCCGTCGTGTCACTGTGTGTTATCACCTCGTGTAACTGCAAGCACTCCCAGAAGCCAGTCTGTGTTGTGGAGTTCTAGATGAGGTCTTCATGGGTGCTGACCATAAAAAGTTCATCAAAGTAATGAGGCGAAGAGAGCACTTGGTGCTCATGGGCAGAGCTCAGCATCAAGGAGTGTGAACTGGCTCCAGCTGTGACAATAAAACAGCAGGTGGCTGCTGTCATTAGGGGTGGCAGATGAGGCAGGGGACTAACATTCAGCCCACAAAACTCTCATTTGTTAGCCATTGCCACTGTACCATGCAAAATAGCTTCTATCTCAGTCAATTTTACTTTGCAGAATATTATACACAGCCATAGGAACATGCACCACTGCCTTACAGGTCTCCTGTCTTCAGTCCTCCCCTCTCCTCTCTTCTGGCTCCTCTGCTCTGCCCTTTCTTTATGTTCTGTTTTCTTCACCTTCTCCAGCCTTCTTGCTGGAAAGCACTGCTTTATCAACGCGTGTTGGGTTTGGCCTGTATCAATTCCAGTAAGGTATTTGAATTTTAAAACACTATTACTTAGAATTAGGTTTTGTTTAACTATGTAGATGGTCATAAAACCTAATTGAGATACCTTTTTTTAAGAATCCATACTGTCTTTGTTACCTGTTGTGAAGAATTTAAACCTGCAGTGGAAGAAAAAGAGGATTGCAGCAGAGGTGGCAGAAAAAAATTCCCGTATATATTATTTGAGATGCCTTACCACAAATTTCAGGGTTTATTGGCTCCTGAATCATTCTAGTTCTGAAGCGAAAGATAGTTTTAAAAAATATTACGTGTGTCCATATGTTCATAGTGGCACTGTTTACAATAGCAAAGACCTGGAACCAACCTAAATGTCCATCAGTGATAGACTGGACAAGGAAAATGTGGCACATTTACACCATGAAATACTATGCAGCCATAAAAAACGATGAGTCTGATTCCTTTGTAGGGACATGGATGAATCTGGAAACCACCATTCTCAGCAAACTGACACAAGAACAGAAAATCAAACACTGCATGTTCTCACTCATAGGCGGGTGTTGAACAGTGAGAACACATGGACACAGGGATAGGAGCATCACGCACTGTGATCGTTGGTGGAGAAAGGGAGGGACAGCACGGGGGTGGAGAGGTCGGGGAGGGATAACATGGGGAGAAATGCCAGATGCAGGCGACAGGGGGATGGAGGCAGCAAACCACATTGCCATGTGTGTACCTATGCAACAATCCTGCAAGTTCTGCACATGTACCCCAGAACCTAAAGCACAATTTTAAAAAAAGTATCTGTGAATGTTTTAGTATACAGTTATTTTTGAAAGCTTTATTTTCTGTTTAATATAGGAGGGAAAGACAATCAAAGAAGTATGAGAAGTAATTGGAAAAGTATCTTACTGGAAAATATACAAATTACAAGAGTGTGAAGTTGTCATTCTTTTTTGGAAATTTTCTAAGGGAGAAGAGAGGCCTAAATTCAATGAATAAAGTATGAGGTTGGTGCAAAGGTCACAATTTGTCCGTGAAAGATCTTTCCAGCCTCATTTTCACCCAGATTTGGCTATAGCCTTGGCACGTATGTAAGGTTCTCACACTGATTTACTTTTACTCGCGCTTTTCTTCTCTACCAGGAATATCCTCCTTCTCATGGAAATCCTAGTCATCTGTACATTCTATACTACTTCTTTGAGAGTATCCTGAGTTCTTGTAGGCATTACTATGTCTTACCTACATTATCATCTTGTGGTATTTTTTGCCTACCAACATTTAAGATGCAAAGTCTTATTACAGTTAATTGTGTTTGTTGCTCATTTTAAAATAAATACCTAAATGAGCGATGCATTATGTTCTTTATCAGCTGAGGGACAGTCATTCACTGTTTAACTTGATTCATATGTAAATCATCAACTTTTCTATAGACTTATTCTGGACAGTTCGTATGAACACGATCATACAATATGTGGGCTTTTGTGTCCAAATGTTTTCAACTGGCATAATGTCTTCATGATTCATTTATGTTATAGCATGTGTCGATGCTTCCTTCTAATACTGCATTGTGTGGACCCGGCACGCTTTTGTTATTCATCATTTCACGGTCATCTGGTTTATCTTCACTTTTTGGATATTATGACTAATGTTGCTGTGAACATTTCTGCACAGATTTTTGTGTGGACATAAATTTTCTGTTTTCTCAGGTATAATGGAGTGGAATTGCTGGATCTCGTATTAACTATATGTTTAACATTGTGAAAAACCATCAAATGTTTCTTGCTGGCAATGTATGAATTTTTGAATTTCTCTGTATCATCAACAAGACTTGTTTGTCTGTTTAATTATAGCCAACCCGATGTGTTTGAAGTGGCATATCATTGACATTTTGATTTCTGTTTTCCTGAAGAGTAATACTCTTGAGCAACTTTTGATGTGCTTTATATTGTCTGTTTTATATATTTTATGGGGAAATATTCAGATCTTTTCAGATCCTTTGCCGATTTTTGTCTATTCAGATCCTTTGCCGATTTTTACTTTGTATTGTCTTTTTATTGTTGAGTTTTCTGAATTTTTTATTCTGGATATTGTCTTCTTAATTTATTGATTGTGCTCTTTGAGTGCAAACTTTTAAATTTTTATGAATGTCAGTTTATCTGCTCTTTCGTAATTTGTGCTTTGATTGTTATATCAGAAATCATTGCCTAATTTAAGATCCTGAAGAGTTATTCCTCTTTTTCTAAGATTTTAGTTTACCTCTTTCATTGGGGTTTTTGAATCACTTTGAATTACTTTTTGGATATACCATGAGGAAGGAGTTTTTATTCTTTTCTAATGTGGATATGCACATCTCAATACCTTTGTTGAAAAGTCTATTCTTTATGCTTTATTTTGTCTTGACATTCTTCTGACAATGAATTGATCATAAATGTAAAGGCTTATTTATGAACTCTTAATTCTATTTCAATGATGTTTCTCTCTCTCTCTCTCTCTCTCTCTCTCTCTCTCTCTCTCTCTTATCTTTTTGAGACTGAGTCTCATTCTGTTGCCTAGGCTGGAGTGCTGTGATGCTATCTCAGCTCTCAGTAACCTCTGCCTCAGGTTCAAGCGATTCTCCTCTCTTAGCCTCCTGAGTAGTTGGGTTTACAGATGTGTACCACCATGCCTGACTAATTGCTGTATTTTTAGTAGACGGGGTTTTACCATGTTGGTCAGGAGAGTCTCAAACTCCTGATCTTGTGATCTGCTCGCCTCAGCCTCCCAGAGTGCTGGGATTACAGAGGTGAGTCACATTGCCTGGCCATATATTTCATTTTTATGCTATTATTGTGTCTTGATTATTGTTGCTTTTTAGTTGAGAAGTGAGTCCTTCAACCTCATTCATTTGCAAGATGTGTTTGGTTATTCTGAGTCCCTTTTTTAAAAAAATTTAAGTTCTGGGGTACACGTGCAGATCGTGCAGGTTTGTTACATAGGTACACACGTGTCATGGTGGTGGTTTGCTGCATCCATTGCCCTGTCATCTACATTAGGTATTTCTCCTAATGCTGTCCCTCCACAATCTCCCCACCCCCTGCTATCCTTCCCCCAGCCTCCCATACCCCAGGCCCTGGTGTGTGATGTTCCCCTCCCTGTGTCCCTGTGTTCATTGTTCAACACCCACTTATGAGTGAGAACATGTGGTGTTTGGTTTTCTGTTCTTGTGTCAGTTTGCTGAGAATGATGGTTTCCATTTCATCTGTGTCCCTGCAAAGGACATGAACTCATTCTTTTTTTTAATGGCTGCATAATATTCCATAGTATATATGTGCCATGTTTTCTTTATCCAGTCTATCATTGATGGGCATTTGGGTTGGTTCCAAGTCCGTGCTATTGTGAACTGTGCTGCAGTAAATATACAAAAAATTTTTCTTTGTAATTGCATAGAAACAAAATGCATTTTTGTGTATTGATTTTGTATCTTGCAGCATTGCTAAAATTGTTACTAATTTGGGTAGTTTGCTATTGTGAATTCTTTAGGACTTTCCATGTACAAGATTCAGTCATCTGTGAATACATCTTTGTAGAAGGTTTTTTGACTCTTCATTCAGTTGCTTTATTTGTTATGGGTCTATACGGATTTTAAAATTTCTTTAGTCGTGTTCACTTGTTTTCTTCTTTCCAGTAATTTGTCTGTTTCATCTAGATAGTTTGTTGGCACATGGATGTTTATAGTATTCATCTTTAATTCTTTTTTATCTTTGTCAGGTTAGTAGTAATGTTTCTGTTTTCATTCCTAGTTAATAATTCAAATGTTCTTTCTTTTTTCTACTTCGTCTGTTTAGCTAACAGTTTGTCATCTTTGATGATCTTTCCAAAGAACCAATTTTTGGTTTCGGTGATGTTGCATGTTTTTCTATGTCATTATTTGTATTCTAGTTTTTATTTCATTCCTTCTGCTTGCTTTTGGTTTTGATTTTCTTTTTTTAGTTACTTATGGTGGAACAATCAGGTTGTTGACCTGAGATCTTTTCATTTTATTTTATATTATTTATAATTTTTGAGCAATTCAAATGAGGCAGTGAGAATGGAAATCTTTTTTATAAAATACGGTTGTTTAAAGATATAAATTTTCCTGTATCCACTGCTTTAACTGCATCCTCTGAGTTGTTATATGTTCTGTATTTTTTTCCATTCATCTCAAACTGCTTTTAATTTTGTGATTTCTTTAGCCAACTGTATTTATGAGTATGATGTTTAAGTAGCACAGATTTGTTAATCCCCCAAATTTGCTTACGTTATTTGACTTCTAATTTTACTGCATATGACTAAAAGAAATAAAAGTATTTCTTATATGGTTTCAATCTCTGTAGATGTCCTGAGGCTTATTTTATATCCTTACATATGATTAGTTCTGGAGACTATTCTTTGTGCATTTGAGGTTGTTTTTATTGTGTGACATATTCTATAGGTACCTCTTATTTTTAGGTGATGTACATTGTTCAAATCTTCCTTTTGTCGTTTTTGTTCTACATAAGTCTATTTATTACTGAAAATGGGTTTTTAAAGTCTCCAACTCTTATTGTTGAAATTTCTGCTTCAGTCCTATAGTTTTTTTGTTTTGTTTATTTTGGAGGCTTTGTCATTCATGTGTTTGTTAATTCTTTATTGAATACTGAGTTTTTGTTATAAATGTTCTCCCCCCGCCCTTTTTTGGCTCCAGTAACAATCTTCATTTTAAAATGTATTTTCTCTGATCTCAATATAGCCACTGCAGCTTTCTTTTGGTTACTGAGTGCATGGTATATCTTTCATCTTGATACTTTCAACTTACCTGAGTCTTTGAATCTTATGTTTTTGTCTGTAGACAGCATGTACTTGGATTATGTTTTTTGAATTTGTTTTCCCAGTCATTACTTTCTGATTGAAGTTTTTAGTGCATTTACCTATATTGTCATTATTGAGAAGTAGAATATATAGGATTTACATCTGCTATTTTGTGGTTTTTCTGCATATCTTTATGCCTTTTTTGTCCTGCTGTTTTACTGTTTCTTCTTATTTTGTGTTAAAGGGGAATTTTTCTTTTTACTTTTTCAGTTCATGCTTATACATACATGTATGTATGTATACATGTGTATATATACATTTTCTCAATTGTTAACCTACAGATAACTGTGAACATCTTATAGCAATCTAGTTTTTATGAATACCAACGTCATTTCAATACTGTATAAAAGCTTAGCTGCTACATCATTTCCTCACTCCCTTCTTTGTCCTGTTACTGTCATATAAAATGTATCTATACATTTTATGTCCATCAATACAAATTTGTAATTACTGCTTTAACTAGATGCCTTTAATTGGACAGGGAAAATGATTACAAAGAAAAAAACATATATACATTTATTTTTGAGATGAAATCTTACTGTTTCACCCAGGCTGGAGTATGGTGGCATGATCTCAGCTCACTGCAACCTCTGTCTCCTGGGTTCAAGTGCTGCTGCTGTCTAAGACTGCCTAGTAGCTTGGATACAGTTGTGCACCACCACAACAATATGTTCAGCTATATTTTTATACTTTTAGTGGAGATGTTGGCCAGTCTGGTCTCGAACTCCTGACTTCAAATGATCTGCCCACCTTGACCTCCCAAAGTGCTGGAATTCTAGGCATTAGTCATTGTACCTGGCTGAAAAATGTATTTTTAATTTTAAAGAATTACCTATGTCATTACCTTTACTGGTCCTTTAATTCTTCCCGTGAAAATGAGTTAGTAGTGTTCTTTAATTTCCATGTAAAGCACTACCTTAAGTATTTCTTGTGTAGCAGGTCTGGCTGATGATGATTTATTTTCTTTCTTTTTTCTCTTTTCTTTTCTTTTTTCTTTTTTTTTTTTTTTCTGCTTTCGTGTATCTGGGTAAGTCTTCATATCTTCTTTGTTTTCATTTATACTGTTTTGCTGATACAGAAAAAAAGTTGACAGCATTTTTTTTTTCCAGCACTTGAACATGTCATCCCACTGCCTTCTGACGTGCATAGTTTATGTGGAGAAATTAGTTTTTAATCTTGCTGTGCATACCTTGTAATGGATGACTGACTTTTCTATTGCTGCTCTCAGTATAGTCTCTTTGTGTTTGGCATTTGACAATTCGAATATGTGGTAATATGTGTGGACACATTTGAGTTTCTCATGTGGTGTTTATGGAGGTTCTTGGATGTTAAGACTAATGCTTTTCTTCAAATTTGTTAAGTTTTTGGCCATGATTTCTTCAGTTTCCTTCTTGCCTTGTTCTTAACTGTGTTTCTTACTATGGCCTTAATATTATATCCGTATTATGTTTCTCACTGTCCTGGTCGTTTTTCCTCTTCTCCCTCCTCACCTCCTCTGTATTGCTCTCCTTATGCACCTTCACTTTGTTTTTCAGACTGGGACGGAAAGACCTTTTTGTATTTTCAATGATTTTTTTTCTGCTGCCAGTTCACATCTGCTCTTGAGTTCCTCTAGTGAATTTCTCATTTAATTATTTTACTTTTCAGCTCCATAATTTATATTTGGTTCTTTTTGTATTTCATTTTTATTGATATTCTTTATTTGTTGTTTATTCTCTTATTTTCCTTTAGTTCTTAGTTATATATTCCTTTATTTCTTGAACATGTTTATGATGCTAGTTGAGTCAGTGTTTTTATCTAACAATCTTTTCATGTAGAATTTTGTGGGAAAGGTTTCTGTTGACTGCTTTTGTTTCCCAACATATAGGCCATATTTTTCAGTTACTTTACATGCCTGCCCCTTCCTCCCTCTCCCCGTTGTGCACGAGCATATAAATATGCATGTACACACATACACATATATAGTAGTTACTTAAATAATGTAATGTGATAACCATTTTGGAAATCAGATTCCATCCTCTCTAGAGTTTACTTTTGTTGCTATATATTTTTGTTGTTGCTGCTGTTTAGTGACTTTTCTGAATGTATCTTGTACTGTCTGTATTCTTTGTCATATGTGGCCACTGAAGTCACTGCTTACTTTGAAAAATGGAAGACAGATTTCCTCAAATTCCTCGAACCAATGTTCGTAGCATTTGTCAACGGGCTCTGTTGCATTGTGGAATGTTATCAGTGCTCCATCAGGCAGTTATCAACTCTGCCTTTACCTTCTCTTTCTACCTGTGCAAAGGCTTACTGTTAGCCAGAGATGCTATGGAAGATGATTACCTTTTCAGATTTCTCCCGTGCATTCACACAGCCCTGTGCATGTGTGTTTCCTTTCAGATTTACGGAGTATGTTGGAGCTTTTCTAAGCCTGTATTTATATCGCCTTCTCATTTTTCCTTTTAAATTTTTTGGCTAGCCTTTTATTCTCCCTAACTGGTTTCATGCTCAGGCAGCTGTAGTGGTAAACGGTTGGTTCTGTGTGTCTTTTTTTTTTTTTTTTTTTTTTTTTTTTTTTTTTGCTTTTTCCATTGCTACTGACAGTTGCCCTGAGGATAGAGGTTATTCACACAGAGTGAGTTGTGAGTCAAGTCATCTTTTAGTTAAGTAGAATTTTTTTTATGGGAATGAGGCCTTTGGTGAGTTCCTAACCTGTTTGATCCTCACAGCTCTTGGGCTGCTGGTTTTCAAATCTACTCTAGTCATCATTTTGCTGTTTTTCTGGAGTCTTATGGATTCAGGGAGTGGACATAAGACTGGAATAAGTTCAGGTGCAACAAAGCTTATTGTTGAGTTGGTTTCCTTGAATAGTCTTCATACTCTTTTCTGTCTTTTTAAATTTGCGAATTGGTAAAAAGTTGGTTATCCTTGTGTTCTTTTGCTTTTATGGAGGAGCAGATTTTTTGAGGATCTCACTTTACCATCCTGGCAGTCCCTCCTCTCATGCTGATTACGTATTTAGGCACACACATCTGAAAATGCATTAGACTTCCAGTATAGCACTGCCCAACCTTTTATTTTTTGAAATACAAACTATTTTATTTTACACTACTTGTTTTAACTTTATATTCATTAGAGTACTATATTGATCTTTTGGATTTTTGAATTTTGATAGATTTTATTATGCATTTATTTAATTTCAGGATAGTAAAGGAGTGTTGTATAATAAATGTTGCAAAAGTTATTGTCAGTTTGATAGAGTGAGAGACATTTGTATTTTGTGTAGACTCTTTAACACTAAAATATTTCTTGTGTGTATTTTTATGTATGTTTTTTATTTAGGTATAGCGTGAGATTTTAGCTTATATTAGCTCTTTTCTATATCCCTCAGCGCAATTCTTTTTACAAGGCACAGTGTCTGAAAATATTTATTAATTGCTTTGACATTACAAGATATAAAAGTTACATCTTTAGAGAAATCTAATTGATCAAATGTCAGAGCTTGCTATTATTATTGATATATACTATTTCACTTACAGATGCAAGTTTGCCTCTTTTAATGTAACTGAGACCCCAGCATATAAACCCTGGTTGTTACTTGTATTTTTTCTGACTGCTAGAAACTGCTGGGTTCTTTTCATGATTGTGTTTTAAGTTCTTACGAATTACATTCAGTTCGTAAACCGTATATTTTTGGTAATTTTGGTATTTCTAGAGTATCTAAATTATACATTTGCCACCAAATGAACAATACCATATAAAATGGGAAATTCAGAAATAATCTGTTTGCAGATTTTCTCTTTTACTAAGTAAACTTCCTAAAACTTGCTATTTGTTTGCATACTTTTGTCATGTATAGCTTCTCCTCCGAATTTCAGATTGCTAGTATTTGTAGGAAACTATTTTGCTTTAAACACTGAGTGAGAAAGTTATAGTTGTAGAGAGGAAAATCATGAAAGTTATTTGTATTGTCTCTCTTTCTCTCTCTGTCTCTCTCTCTCTCTCTCTCTCTCTCTCTCTCTCTCTCTCTGTCTCTCACTTTTGTTTACCTTTTTGCTCTGAGTCTCAGGCTTTTCCAAATAGTTGCTTGACAGTGTTAGCATCCCTTTGCTTGTAAGATATTTACTATTTATCCTTTCATGGTACCATAGATATCTCACATATAATTGAGGAAACAATGTCTAGCCTATAAATGCCAAGTCAGGTATTGACTTCTTGGTTACTCTGGAACTCTATGTTACAAATTAATAAAGCAAAAAAGGTAAAGACGAGCTGGAAATAAACATATGTCTTACTTGTACATGAGTATATAATGCCTGAAAAATGCATATTTTCTAATTAAAATTATTATGGACTTTCTATTGTAAATGCCATTTTTAACTTAATAAAAGTTTTATTGAAGTATTGCATACATAAATCTGTACATATTTCAAATGTACAATTTGATGAGTTTTAATACGTATTTAGACATATGTGTATGTATTTTTCATGAAACCTTTACCTCAAACAAGATTATGATCATATCCATTACTGCCTCAAATTTCCTTTTTTTTGCTTTGTAATCCAACCTTCCTGTTACTCTCTGCCATCCCACAGAATTGCTGATCTGCTTTCTGCCGTTAGTGGCTGGCATTTTACAGCGTTCTTTGTGAATGGAATGATACAGTTTGGAATTTCTCTTGTCAGTCTTTTTCTTTTCTTTTTATTTTTTTTAAATCATCATAGCTGTTTTTAGATTTTAGATTTCTTCTCTTGTTTTTGTTGTGTATTGATGGTTAATTCCTAATTATTACTGAGCAAAATTACATTGTTTCTTTACCCCTTTGTTTACTCATTCCCTTTTCCATAGATGTCTGAATTATTTCTCTTTTTTGGATATTTGAAATTATGATGAACATTGGTAAACAAGTTTTTTATGGCCATAGCTCTTCATTTCTCTTGGGTAAATACCTAAATGTAAAGTGATTGAATTTTAGGATCGGTGTATGTTTAAGGTTTGACCAGAGAATAGTACAAGTTTACATATACACCAGAGAGTTTTAACTGTCCTCTTTTTCTACGTAAAATTCCCAGAGCTTGCACTTGTCAGTCTTGCTGAGTTTAGCTGTTTCTATTAGATACGTAGAGGAATCTCTAGTGGTTTAATTTCCATGTCCCTAATTATGTTGAGCATCTTCATAGGACTTTTTTTTTTTTCTTTTTTGCCATGTGTATTTCTTCTTTGTTGAAGGGTCTCTGAAAAATCTTTTGTCCATTTAAAAAATTGTGTTATTTGTTTTCTTCTTAAACATGGAATTTCTTTTTGTATGCTAGAGTTAAGCCTTTTACTAAACACATGATTTGCAAGTATTTTCTCCTAGTCTGCGGTGTAATTCTGTTTTTTAAATTTTTTTTAGATTTTTTATTGCATTTTAGGTTTTGGGGTACATGTTAAGAATATGCAAGATTGTTGCATAGGTACACACATGGCAGTGTGGTTTGCTGCCTTCCTCTCCATCACCTGTATCTGGCATTTCTCCCCATGCTATCTCTCCCTAACTTCCCACCCCCTGCTGTCCCTCCCCTGTTTCCCCCACTACAGACCCCAGTGTGTGATGCTCCCCTCCCTGTGTCCATGTGTTCTCATTATTCAACACCTGCCTATGAGTGAGAATATGTGGTGTTTGATTTTCTGTTCTTCTGTCAGTTTACTGAGAATGATGGTTTCCAGGTTCATCCATGTCCCTACAAAGGAATCAAACTCATTGTTTTTGATGGCTGCATAGTATCCCATTGTGTATATGTGCCACATTTTCACTGTCTAGTCTATCATCGATGGGCATTTGGGTTGGTTCCAGGTCTTTGCTATTGTAAACAGTGCTGCAAATGAACATTCGTGTGCATGTGTCCTTATAGTAGAATGATTTATAATCCTTTGGATATATACACAATAATGGGATTGCTGGGTCAAATGGAATTTTTATTTCTAGGTCATTGAGGAATCGCCACACTGTCTTCCACAATGGTTGAACTAATTTACACTCCCACCAACAGTGTAAAAGTGTTCCTATTTCTCCACATCCTCTCCAGCATCTGTTGTCTCCAGATTTTTTAATGATGACCATTCTAACTGGCGTGAGATGGGTATCTCAATGTAGTTTTGATTTGCATTTCTCTAATGACCAGTGATGATGAGCATTTTCTCATATGTTTTTTGGCCTCATGTATGTCTTCTTTTGTAAAGTGTCTGTTCATATCCTTTGCCCACTTTTGAATGGGTTTATTTGTTCTTTTCTTGTAAATCTGTTTTAGTTCTTTGTAGATTCTGGATATCAGCCCTTTGTCAGATGGGTAGACTGCAAAAATTTTTTCCAATTCTGTTGGTTGCCGATTCACTGTAATGGCTGTTTTTGTTGTTGTTGTTGTTTGTTTGTTGTTGTTGTTGTTATTGTTGTTGTTGTTGTTTTTGCTGTGCAGAAGCTCTGGAGTTTGATTAGGTCCCATTGGTTTATTTTGGTTTTTGTTGCCAGTGCTTTTGGTGTTTTGGTCATGAAGTCCTCGCCTATGCCTATGTCCTGAATGGTTTTACCTAGCTTTCTTCTAGGGTTTTAATGGTGTTAGGTCTTATGTTTAAGTCTTTAATCCATCTGGAGTTAATTTTAGTGTAAGGTTTCAGGAAGGGGTCCAGTTTCTGCTTTCTGCACATGGCTAGCCAGTTTTCCCAACATCATTTATTAAACAGGGAATCCTTTCCCCATTGCTTGTTTTTGTCAGGTTTGTCAAAGATCAGATGGTTGTAGATGTGTGGCATTGCCTCTGAGGCCTCTGTTCTGTTCCATTGGTCTACATTTCTGTTTTGGTACTAGTACCATGCTGTTTTGATTACTGTAGCCTTGTAGTATAGTTTGAAGTCTGATAGTGTGATGGCCCCACTTTGTTCTTTTTGCTTAGAATTGAATTGGCTATGCAAGCTCTCTTTTGGTTGTAATTTTCTTTAGAAGAGAAGAATTAAAAAATTTCTGTATAGTCAAATTTTTAAATTTTTTCTTTAATGAGTTTTGCTTTTTGTGTAATATCCCAGAAATCTTTACGTAGCTGAAGGTCATAACTTTTTTTCTTTTATTTTCTCTTAGAGTTTTAATGGTTTTAGGTATGCTATTTAAGGTCTGTGTTTTGTAGTGACTGAGTCCCTACTACAACAAGTGTGGAATGTATTAAATGAAGGTAGTTAACGTTTTTTTCTGGTCTTCATTTATTCCTTTCTGTGTATCTGTAAATCTGTTGTCATTCTTATCTTTGGTCTTTTGTATATAGCATGTCTTTTTTCTCTGGTTTCTTTTAAGATTTTTTTTCTTTATCATGGGTTTTCTTCACATTTGCTTTGTTTACAATTTGTTGAACTTTTTTTTTATCTGTAAGTTTATAGATTTCATGACACTTGGAAATTTTTTGCCTATTATTTCTTTAATTACTCCCCTGTTGCACCTTGTATTTTTGGACTTTCCAATGATATCATTTGAAATTGGCCAACAGCTAATACTGTTTTCATTTTTAAAAATCTGCTTTCTGTTTGTGTTTTCATTTCTTTTGTTTTCTATTCCTGTTTATTCAAAGTCACTATGCTTCTGGATGTCTAATATGCCATTAAGCTCATCTAATGAATTTTTTTATCTCATGGTTTTTATTTCTAGACATTTGGTTTGGATTTTTTAAATGTCTTCTATCTCTCTATAGCTGATTCTCAGCATCCTTGAGTTCTGCCTTTATGGGTTCCACCAACTGGTGGTCAGAAATACTTGAAAAATAAAAAAAAAAATACAACCCTAGAAGTTAAAAAGTAATTTATTATAACAACTATTTATGTGGTTTTTACCTTGTATTTAGTATTATAAGTAATCTAGAGATGATCTAAAGTGTTTGGGAGGATGTGCATAGGTGATGTGCAAATGCAGTTGGCCCTTGAGCAATACGGAAGTCAAGGGCTCCAACTTCCTGGGCAGGTGAAAATCTGTGTATAACTTTGAATCCCCCATAACTCAACTACTGGTAGCCTGCTGTTGACTAGAAGCCTTACTGATAACATAAACAACCAGTTAACAAATATTGTATATGTTATGTGTGTTATATACTATATTCTTTAAGCTTGATAAAAGGAATTGTCATTAAGAAAATTATAAACAGATGTACTATTCATTAAGTGGAAGTGAATCCTTATAAAAGTCTTCATTCTCATTATCTTCACATTAAGTAGGCTGAGGAGGAGGAAGAACACAGGAGTGTTTTGTCTTGCGGTCTCAGGGGTGGTAGAGATGGAAGAAAATCATAGTGAAAGTGGACCCACACAGTTCCAATTGTTGTTCAAGGGTCATCTATAATGCATTATTTTTATATAAGAGACTTGAGCATCCATGGAGTTTGGTGTCTGCAGAGGGTTCCTAAAACCAATCCCCAGGAATACCAAGGGACAGTTGCATATGATGATCTTCTGGAAGCACTGCATGTTTTTCATATACCTGCTGAATATTGCAGATTATATTCTTTTCTTATAAACAGATTATATTCTGTTTTATAAACTTTTATTATTAAATGCATTCTATTGTGTTTTTTTATAATTGTATTTTATGGAAGATATTTATCTTAACTCTAATATATGTAAACCTCAATACAAGATACAGAGGACCTTTTTATCTGCACATATCTCATAATATTATTTTCCTGCTAAATATGCTCAAAATTATAGATTGCATAATTCTGAATGCTCGTGTTTTGTTTAAAAAGAATTTATTTTGTTTGCATATATATATTGAATGTGTACAATGTGTATCTTCAGTTCATTTTCACATAAATTACAATTTGAATATACCTATTTTGCCAAATAGTATTTTTAAAGTCCTAGATGAAAAAGTCTTATTTTTTTAAGTGTAAATGTGGAGATCCCTTTTTTGGCTTTTTTGGTGGATTTACTGATTTGTGTTTTATTCCTCGACAGGAACACCCTCATGTGTTTTAGCTCCTGCATGTTTAATCAATAAGGACAATACCAGAATTATATGCTTAGATAGGAAAACTCTTAATTTATTAATAGCAATAATTTTTTGAGACTTACTGAATTTCTTGAAATACCTAGGAATTTTACTCTAGACTTTATATTGTATATATAGAAATCTAGAGAGAGATTTTTCTTATACTGTTGCTATATTGCAGTAGGCCTCAATTTTCTCATTTATAAATTGAGGTTAATAATATCATAATGTGTATCTACTGCAGTATTACAGTTGTGGTTTCATCTCCAGTAATCCACATTAAACTTGGTAATAACCCTCTTTAGCCATAGTGTTCTCTCGCTAATATGCTAAATTTTGTCACTGTTTACTTTTAATCTTTATATGACCTTCTTTTATCCTGGAAGGATTAAAATGATATAGAGTCCTGTTAGCCAGTGCAGTGCTAGAGTGTGTGTTCTGTGTCCTAACCTTCCTCCTGTCCCTGGGGTCCTCTTCCTAGTCATGGCCATTGTTACCATCATTATCATCATCATCATCATCACTGTGAAGTTGACTAACATTCCAGTGGGCTTACTGTGCTAGGCACTACAGTAAGACCTTGCCTTACTTCATCTCATTTCATCTTCATGGCAACCCTAGGGAAGAGAGATACTGTCTTTATCCAGTCACGGGTAAGGCCCAGGTTCAGCCCACGTTTCTTTGACATCAGGCTTTGCCTGACCCTCAGTGATATTCTTTTATGGCCTACCATCAAATGATTTCATATATGAACCACATCTGGATATGTATTTTAATGCTCGTTGCCTGTGTTTGCACTTTGCATTCTCAGGTTAATATCTTACATTAACATTTACCTGCTTCAGAAGAGTTGAGGTAGCCGTAGGCAAAGGTTCTTTACAGAACTCTTTCGGAAAGTTTTCAGTGAGTATCTCTTACAATAAGTGCCTCTGTGGCTCATACTCTCTTTGCACACTATAATTATTCATAAACACGTCTCATAATAGAGTTTGCTTTTGATTCCCCTTCTGGGGATTTCAATTGGTTATGGCAATTTACATTTTGTAGTTTATCCCTAATACAGTTGTTTACTAAATTCAACTGTATTTCTTAAAATACAGTTTTTTAAAATATTTTTTTAAAAAATACTAAATTCAATTGTATTTTTTAAAACAATTCAGACATTAATGTTTTCATTTTGTCGCACATGTCGTGTATTAACTGAGGCCAAGGATAAGTAGACTCATCTAGGAAAGTAATAATTATAAAGAATTTTCAGATATTTTAAATTTTGGAATGTTGAAAAATATCTGAAAATTTGTGTTTAAAGCAAGTTGCTTTATTTAAAATTACAAGGGTACATTTCACATGTGAAAATGATGGGTTCTCTGTGGTAATTATAACCAAAAGGGCTATAACATTCAAAGGAATTGTGTCTGAATATACTTGAGAAACAAAGACTATTGTTTTGGCCTCATAATGATTTGGTAAGAGTTTGAGAAATATAATTATTAAAGGTTATTTAACACCTGTTAACTTCCGAATTTTGGAATAAACAAATCTTATATAATCATAGTTTTCCCCCTTTATTTGCAAGGTAAATTTCTGACAGATTTGAATACCTTTGAACTCCAGATTTTTCTGTGTTGTTTATTTAACATGCTCATTAATAGGTAAGAGAAGTAGGTGGGAAAAATTCTTTCTTGAAGTCTTGATTAAACAATATAACATGGTTTACAAATATATTTAGGAAGTTGGATAATATATTTCTTATTATATGTTATAAAAATGAAGCCTTTAATAATTCATTTAGCCTTTATATTATCTAACATTTTACATGTTAACAACAAATTATACTATGCCCCAGATTTTTGACACTTTAAAGGTAAAAAATATTTATTTTGATTTTGTTTATAATAAAACCAATGCAATCTATCCCAATTGGCTGTTCTTTTAGAAATGATCATCATCTTTATTTCTAAGCATAATTATTCTATGATCAATAACTGATCATGTGGTATTTATTTTTGTCTAAATCCCACGTTAGAGTGAACTTTTAGGTTGCTTTCACTTTTCAGTTGTTTTATAGGTCATTAATTTTTAGTTCTTCTTTTCATCATGTGATAAATATTTTTTATTAAAAAATATTGTGTGTACTTAATTCCAGCAAATCTTAAAAAAAATACTGTATGTTATATCAATGGCTAGATTTGTCATTAGCTTGGATAATTCATATTCATTTAGGAAGGTTTTTAATATAATGGTTTTATTTTTGAACAGTTTTATTTCAGTAGTATTTTCATTTTTCTTATGTTCTGTGAGGCTATAATCTTTCATTAGGCAGGAAGTGTAGAATGGTAGAGAGACTTCTGTATAAAGGTCACCAGACATGAATTCCATTTTTGCATTTTCAGCTTCTTTGCCCCATTTTCTTGAAAAAGTCAAAGTCACTTATCTTCTCTGAGCCCCAGTTTTCTCCTCTCCCAGGGTGATCTGATTATGCCCAAACCACATACTCCTACACTCTTGGGTAGCCACTGAGTAAACATATAAAACTGTTGTATGAACTATACATCTGTAACTATAAGCAACATATTATTTTTTGCTTTTTAAATTACAAATTTTACTTATTTTAGAAGAACAATCCTATAAATCATCTAAATCTAAATCCCATGTCAGAGTGAATTTGGTTGATATTTGCTTCTTTCAAATATATGTTTGTACATGTATATGTCAGAATACAAGAATAAACATACATCTGTATTGGATTCGTTGTATGTAGTACTTTTGTCTTTTTAAAGCTAAGCTATTGTGAACAGCTTTCTGTATTTTCAATTGATGCATGATGTTCTACCATGATTGTGCCACTGCTCTTGAACTTTTAGGTTGCTCTCACTTTTTAGTTGGATTGTAGCTTTTTATCCTTTATTTCATATTCTTTTTAGAGTGCATATTTCAGCAATTAGAATACTTGATTCTGAATGACTGTTGAAGACTGTTATTTCTGTGCTTAGGATTTGGTACTTATCCAGTTCCGAAGGGAATTATGAAAGGTATGAGCTGAGGCATGACATGAACGTATTTATGGGAAGGTCACGTCTTGGTAGTATATGGAGTGAATTGCATGGGAGAGTAACTTCAATCTGTGGCACTATGACATAATGGTTTGAACTGGTTTATTTGAAATAGAAAAAGAAAAGTCTTGGTAGCAAAAAATTATGAAGAAACAATTGATGATGTATGCAAATGAGTATAAGATGACTAATTCGGGAAGGTGATACAATTGATAGAATTCAGAAATTCTGCAGGAGATCATGAGTGATGAACAGTCATGACGCAGTGTTGGACGTGCTTTACACTATTGTCAATTTAGACAAGAAAAAATGTTCTGGAAAGGCCATGGGCGGAAATATATATTTTAGTGTCACTTACAAGGAGGTTATGCTTGAAGCCCAGGAAATGAATTATACCTTTGAAATATGAATGTCTATGATCAAAAATATCACCCTTAGAGGGTAAAATGAGGAACAAGAATTGACAATAGTAATGAAAGAGGAAGTGATCAGAGGTGGTTTGGACTATCAGTAGAAGCCAAGTTATTAGAGAGCTTAAAGAAGAAGTAGTAAGTGATACCTTTACACTAAAGTTTTTTGAGAACAGTTGTTTGAATAGAATGCTGTTCTGCAAAAGCTAAAGTGTGATTCGTTTACAGTAATGTATTTCGTACCACCTGAACATTTATTGTAACGTATTTTAGAATAATGAAAAGATATACCAATTGTTGCGGGTAGCATTCATTTACCAAACGTGTCCATTACAGTTGAAATCCTCTGTATGTATCTCCTTCCATGCCCACCATGTGTTTGTTTGTGTGTTCATTTATTTCCTAGCTTTGTGCATTGAAAGGATCTAGACTCCATGATACTTCAGTAGCAGTGATCAGAGTTAGCACCCAGCTCTTACTTTATAAACACCGCTACCTACTGTAAGAAACCAGGACTGATTGCAGGTCTGGAGCATGGACAGTGATTGTTGGGCCTGGAAAGGCTGGTTGTATTAGAAAATAAGGAAGAACCCAACAGTAAGAGAAGCGATGTCAAAAAAAACAGAGTAGCCACCTTTAAAGAGTTTCCACTGGCCAATTTTGGGAAAACTTGAGAATTGCAAGACATAATTATGGTAATTGATTATAAAATATGGTGTAAAATCCAAGAGTCCAGATAAAGTGCTTTTGAAAGAACATGAGGGTGAGACAGTATGTTATGGGAAGATAGGGGAAAATGGTTAAGTCGCTTTAGCAAAGAATGCCATAAAATAGAAGGAATGATAGAACATTGCTATTTTGTACCCTTCATAATAATCCAGTTAGGCAAGATTCATTAATGGGCACCTATGCCATTGGAAGAAACTTCTTAGGGAACAGGATATTCGCACAATATCCTGCAGATTACTTAATTACAAAGGGCAAGTAATTTATATTGAAGAATTTCGAGATCAGTACCTTAAACATATAGTCAAGTTTAGCATGACTAGTGGGACATAAACCTGACATTATTCTTATCCTGGTATAATGTAATTGGAAGTATCCAACATACATAAGTGATATTCTTGCCAAAAATATTTAAACTGAATCAAATAATGAGGAAACAATCAGACATACCATATGTGGGACATTATTATAAGTTAGATTGCTCAGAATTTTTGTTATTATACAAATAAGGGAAAAAAAGAGGGTAGTTGTAGATTAAAAGAGACGAAGGAGACATAGTGAAACACAGTGAGTGTGTCTTATAGACAAAAATGTAGTAGATACTACTGAGTCAGTATTAATTTTCTTGAATGTGATCTTCATTCACAGTGGGTAGAAAATGTCTTCTTTGGAGTTGTGTGCTGACGTCTTAGGGGAAAAGTATCATTTCAGCAACGTACTTTAAGATGACTTAAAGAAAAAGTACATATTAATACATTCCTAGTGTGAGAGAGCAAGTAAGCAGGCGCCCCAAAACGTGAAGGACGAATCCATTTGGAAAGGGTACAAGTATTTCATGTATTGTTGTTCCAACTTTTCAAGTAAGAAGCTAAGAAAAAGAACAGTTCACAATTAAAAGTGTGATAGATAAAAGGATAAACCTTAAACATATAATTAGATAGGAAGTTGTTTTAAAGTTTATTTGGTTTCTGATTATTTATTGAAACTTCATAAAATAGTTATCCTTTCTCCTGCTAGGATTGTTGCTAGAAGGTTTCTACTTAGGTTATTATTTTTTTAAACCTATTTTGTCCCATGTCAGTGTTATCTATTCTACTCTACTCATCACATCCGTTTTTTGCTGCTCAGATCAGAACAGTATTTGTGAGAGTATCATGACACACTGTAAGTTGGCTACAATGTTTAGGTCATGGTTTAACTGTGTTGTATATTTAGCCATAAAATGTTTACTCAAATTATTCATGACGGTTTCTTGGACTGAATTAATACTTTGTAACAAAATATCTGATTATGTCAACTGCAAGTACAGTATATAGTAATCTAAATAGACATCATCACATAGTTTCCTACATATTTGTCAGTTCCCACAAATACACTTTATTATGGTTGTATGAATCAGAAGTTTGACACCAGTCTTACCAAGCAGAGCCCAAGATGTCAGCCGGCCTGGACTCCTTTCTGGAGATTTTTTGGGAAGAGGCTCTCCCTTCCTTGTTATTTCTAGCCTCTCGAGAACACCCACGCTCCTTGGCTCATGGCCCGATTTCCATCTTCTCGTATGCACAAAGCCTTTTGTTCATCCTGATTTCATTGTCGTGTCTCTGACTTGTTCCGTCTTCTCCCACTCCACTTCCACTTCCAGAAGGATTTTTATGATCACACTGTGTCCAAGCAGATAACCCAGCACACACCTTCCCACATTACAGCCCACTGATTAACAACCTTTATTTAATCTGCAACCATTATTCCCCTCTGCCATATTACCAAAAATAATTCACTGATTTTTTAGATTAGGATGTGGATATCTTTCAGGGGACATTGTTAGTGTGATGTGGAATCTCTTGGAGAAGTGTGCACTGATTGCAATATGAAAATCTATAATTCATCTTTATGAGTATATGGTTAAAATGGAAATTAACATGTAAAACTATCATATAAAAATATTCTAATAATTTGAATTTATTTCAGAATGGTAATAATGGTAGTACCTTATTAATCATAGGTATATTAAGGAAAATGACAAAACATTTCTGTATATTTTTAATGATAAGTGACATCTGTTCCAAAAGTAAAATCCCATTATTTATAATAAATCTTTGTATATTTAGAACTTACTTGAGGAAATGGATTATGATCATTCTTGGGAGAATCATTATTTAGTGTTCTGTCCATATTTTCTTTTTCAAATATGTAGGCCTTATTTTATAAATAGATTGTGCTGTTTGTGAATATATATAATGATGAAAATTGTTTAATTTTCACTGATTTTATACTTAAAGAGAATTAGATGTCTTTGATTGATTAGTACTGTTGATGTTAAAGCAGGGGTAACCTTTCAAATTCCTAATTGTAGGTATAAGAATGTTTAGCATATCATCAGTCTGCTTTTTAAAACATACATCTTATATCTTACTGCTCACATTTTCTTTTTAGATATCTGTTTTCATGGCCTGTATTTTAAACCCTTTGAATATAGAGACTACATTTTGTTCATCTTTGTACCTTCATATCCTGTTCATTGTTTGGTATATGTCTGTAGTGCAAAAGGTGTTCTCTTCCAGCACATCTCTTTGAATTCAGAATCTTCGTCTTCTGGTGTTTTCCTATTTCTCCTATAATAATTCTCTATAATAGTTATCATTGGCTGGGTGCAGTGGCTCACACCTATAATTGCAGCACTTTGGGAGGCCGAGGCGGGCGAATCACCTGATGTCCAGAGTTCGAGACCAGCCTGGCAAATGTGGTGAAACCCTGTCTCTAATAAAAATAAAAAAATTAGGTGGGCATGGTGCTGGGTGCTAGTAATCCCAGCTACTCGGGAGACTGAGGTAGAAGAATCACTTGAACCTGGGAGGCACATGACTAAGAAGTCTATACAATTTTACTTTTTTAATCGAGTGTTATCCAAACTTACTTGAAAATTCCTCCTACCTCTACTTTTTTGGTAACATTTCTATTGTCATCCTGAAGAACAGTCATCCATAGGAACCTGTTTGGCACAAGAGAAACACAGCCAAACACCCACACAGTAAAATATCCAAGTTTAAGTTTTGACTCCTTACCAATATCATGAGTTGTAGATTAACACATTCTGTGTCTGTATTATATACTGTATTCTTACAACAAAATAAGTTAGAGACAATCTTAAGATAATCTTAAGTATGTATATTTAGAAAATATGTGTATTTAGTATTCATTAAGTGGCAGTGGCTCATCATAAAGGACTTCATCCTCTTTATCATCACATTAAGTAGGCTGAGGAGTAGAAGGAAGAGGAGAGGTTGCCCTTGCTGCGTCAAGAGTGACAGAGGTGGAAGAAAATCGTAGCGTGAGTGGACTTGTGCAGCTCAGACTCATGCTGTTCAAGGGCCGACTGTGTGTACTTTAATAGATCAGTTAGATCATCTCCCATGACTCGCAGATTGAAATAATTTTATAGTGCTGAAACCTAAAGGTCTGAAGAAGTAAGCCTTTGTTGTATATTTCATGTACAAGAATTTATTTTGAAATAATGTTAAAATGAGAATTCTGTTTTTCAGCTGGAATGTAACTAGGGTGTAGGCATTACTGCTGCATTGCTCTTTTTTACACCAAAACAAATTTTAAGTTGAACTGTATCAGGCGTTTGCAGATACTTGCAAGTCAATCAGTATTTTAAAAACATTTTTTTTTTTTTTTAAATTTAAAGGTGTTTCTTCACATGATTAGATGCTTGTAAATGGATGACTTGAGCAGGAGTAGTTCTAGTGTGGGTCTTGGCCTTGAGCAGGAGAGCTGGCCTCCTGTTCCACAGGCCTCTTGGATGTTCAGGAGGCTTCCTCCTGAGCAAGTTCCAGACAAAGCGCCTTCTAAGCAGCTCAATTTCTCCCAAGCCAAAAATTGATCCTTTCTTTGATTCCTCTTTCAAACTCCATATCCAATCAATATAGAAATTTGGTTAGCTCTAATTACAAATATATATTCCAATTCTGACCACTTTTTTACTGCTAGCCTTTGTCCATGTCACTATCATCTTTGACTGGATTATTCCAAGAGACATTTGAGATCTCTCTCTCTCTCTTTCTCTCTCTCTCTCTCTCTTTCTCTCTCTCTCTCTCTCTTTCTCTCTCTTTCTCTCTCTTTCTCTCTCTCTCTCTCTCTCTCTCTCTCTCTCTCTCTCTCTCTCTCTCTCTTTCTCAAAGGCAGACAGGGGAGGAAATTGAAGCTGAGTGTGGAAATCCCAGGACTTTGGGACTTCCAGGCAGGAGGATTCCTTGAGCCCAGGAGTTTGAAACCAATTTGGGCAACACACTGAGACCCCTGTCTCTACAATTTTTTTTTTTTTTTTTTTTTAAATTAACCAGGCCTGGTGCATAGCTTTAGTCCCAACTACTGTGAAAGCTAAGGTGTGAGGATCATTTGCGCCCAGGAATTTGAGATTACAGTGAGCTTTTTTTTTTTTTTTTTTAAAGCAAAAGGAAGTTGGACAAGTCACTCTTCTGTTTAGATGCCTGAGATGGCTTTTATTCTCAGTCAGAATAAAAGCTGAGGCTGCGGTGGCCTTCGGTGTTGCTATTCTCACCTGCCCTCTTTCTCTAATCTCTTGGGATGAGACTGTCCTCCTGACTTACTGGCCCCCAGCTTTATGCTCCCACGTCACTGCTGTGAGAATGACTTGAAATCCTGCCTTCAGGTGTCTGATTGTGCTCTCCTGCTGGGGTTGCTGGCCTTACTCCTTTGCAGGCCACATGCCTTCATCTTCTTCACTCAGTCTCATTCCTGAGCCACCCAAATGTAGAATTTCAATCCCTTGCTGACATTTTAAGATCCTTGTTCTCTACTTACTTATTTCTCCTACAACTTGACACTGTTTAATATGATACATATTTTACGTTTTGTTTTCCTTGTCTGTGTCTCACTGGGTTGTCCATTTTTTGAGGAAAGGGACTTTTATTTGTTTTGGTCACCTGTGTATCACAGCTGCCTAGATCTATTCCTTGCTTAATGTAGATCTTTAATAAATACGTAAATTAAACGCATGCGCGAATGAATAGCACTGTCGCAGAGGAGGACTGGCCCAAGCTTAGTGTCACTGCTTCCTGTTGAAGAGCAACAGGTTGTAGAGAATGCTCCAGGAAGGCTTGACCTGAACTGTTGGTTTTCTCATCATAGGCGCTGGACCCCTCACAGCTAGCACGTAGTAAGTGATCAGTAAACGTGATGAGACAGGGAATCAGGCATGAATGAATGAGGATTTATTGGGAGCAAGACATGTCAGTTGGCTAGCTTTCAGATTTGTGATCATTTTAGTTTTATTTCTGGTGATATCTAGATTATGTATATATATATATATATATATACATGTTATGTTAAAAATGTTAAAACAATAATGTTACAGTGTAAGTGTAGAGTAGCCTGCATTCAGTAATTATATATGGCTGTCAATATTATGTCCATATTGGTCAGTAATTTAATGCTAGTCATGCTCGGCTTATTTTTTTTTAACTGAGTGTGATTTTGAGGCTTTTAAATCATTTGTACCTCAAACCAAATTTAAATAATTAATACTTATTTTAAGTCCAGTGTTGGTAGAGTAAATATATTGCATTTGAACATAATTGAGGTATGTTATAGTATTTTTCCTTTTTTCTCCATGATAATGAAAATTATTATTTCACTAAACATTCAGCACTAGCGACATTCAGCACATTAGGACATTGTATTAGGCGAAAGCTTTTTCTCCCTATTTACTCTCATTTGTCCCACTGTGCCATGTAATGTTTTTGCTTCATTCTCAAAACCTATACATTTTAATTAATAATTCTGTTTTCTATTAAAAACTGCACTGTGGTTTGTAAGTTCAGATCTCTTAAATTATACTTGGTCATGTAAATAAGCTGTGCTTTGCAGCTTTGGGTTTTTAGCCTTTGCTCTTTGCTATTAGCTTTATGTTTTTTTAATTATAGGAAAATGGAGGACAGTAGGGAAGTTATGACTTAAATGAACTTGTTATTACTGTGTTCTTTTTTAAGGAAATGAAAAATGTTATTTTGTCAAAATCAAGCAGTAACAAATATAGAATTTCTTGTATTTTTTTTAGGCTCAGCATTTAATATTATCGCAGTTGTTTTATATGTAATGATTTCATTTTAGTGATTGATGTTTGTACCAGTTATTTATAGTTGTAAAGCGTGTATTGTCCATAGTTGTTATTACCTAATATATAAAATAGGTGATTGTTATTTTCAGTGTATATAAGTGCATTATTTGAATAAAGAAGTCATGGTCATTTAGCCTTAAACCGGAGATCCTCTAATATTATATTAAATTAAACAAAATAAATTTGACATGAAAATTTTTTTTAAAAAAATTGTTTTGATTTTGGCTTTTGTCACAAGTCTTTTCTGCAAGGATACCATACTTTACAGTTTTATATTGCTCATTTGTGCAAACATGTCCAGATGAATTCAGTGTTTAATGTTGAGAATCTTATAACATGCCAATTTGATTTGTAGCCCTTCATATCATAGAATGCTAATTAAAATCATATTTTTGCATATGTCATGTCTTTCATGTACATATGCAAATAGATTCTGTTGCCTTTCAGCTATTAGTAATTAACTTTATGAAGGACAGCTGTAATACATAATTAACAAAAATGTTTGCAAGCCCTTTTACACTGAAAGTTACAACAGTAAAATTTTTTTTCTGCTTATCAAGAGAGCCATTTTAGTTTTGATGCTTCCGAATGTTTCTGATCTAAATTGTTTTAAATAATTGCATGACGTAATTAAATTGATACTGCACTGTGTTCAAGGGGAGAATGGCGTTCATTTCATATTAATGTCAACAAAATTGTATTAAGTAAGCTGATTTGTATCTAAGATAGTATTTCAGGTAATACATTTGTTTGTTTTTCGTATTTATATGTAGGCACTTCAATACAATTTTTTTGTGCTATAGATACAGTAAACATTTGCATCATTTAAAATACCTCTCTCCAAGTTCTTACCATGTTTTTAGAGGAAGCTCCATGAAAACTATCCATTTTCTCTTTTACGGTCCTCTAAATATTTAATAAAATGACATATTCTCAAACTCATTTCATGATTAAAGTGCGCGATGACCTTGGGGCAGTGCGTGCTATAGTGAGGTGTTGCTTCATCCTTTGTGCCAACGGGAAGTGAAGACAGTGACTGGAGAACTGCAATTATTGTTGTGCTCTTTTGTTCACTGTTAGTGTATCCAAATCAAAAAGGGAACCGTCCATTGACATGCAGTTGTTTCTTCTTTTTAAGCCCTATGATATATTTAACCTGTGTGGAAGCTTTGATGTAGCAAGACTGCCACTGTAATACTCTTTTTATGCAGAGTTTGCAAATATATGTTATTCCTAAGTAGTTTTTGTGCAGATTTCTAGCGGAGAGTCAAGTTTTAGTTTTATAATTACTTTTATTAATTTTTTTTAGGGTTGCTTTTGTGATGAAGAAGCACTTAAATACTCATCTACTAGGCAAGCATGGAGTTGGCACCCCAAAAGAAAGGTAATTTTGATCCATTTTTTTCATTTAAAAATCCAATTTGAATTTTATTTGAGCTTTATTTAGTGACATGACTTCTAGAATTTTTATCACATCAGTTCATCCTGTTCTACTTGTGGTATGCTTTTGTCGAATATCATATGTTATGCTATTGTTGCACAAAAATTTAACATCATTATTTTAATAAAACTTGAATCTAGAAGTAGTTGAAAGCATTTGGAGGGCTTTGAATTTGTGAAACAACCTTGAAATAGTAGAAGAATTAAATTGGAGAGAATTGCCTTCTGTAAATGCATTTGAGTGTGCTAAAACAAGTATGTAAAACTCAACTTTGTTTTATTATGATGTATTCCTATTTTGAGGTTTTAAAATAACATTTTTGAATTCTTACTGTAGACTTAAAGATTACTGATATTAAAAAGAAATACATCTTGTGTCATACCCCAAATAATACTACAGTTGCCATGTCATGAAAAATAACACTACAATTACTGTGTCATCAACTGCCAGGTTTTCTTTTTGCTTGCTACTGTATCATAATTAGCTTCATCACATAGACTTAATTATATTAGGTGAACTGAAATATAGAGGTGTCAGCTACCAGGTGAGCATGGCTACTTCTGATATTTTAAATCTTTAAAACGTGCAGCTCACTCAGACTGGTGTGAGCACTGTCACTTTCTGTAAAGGCAGGGTGGATTTTCAGCTTCCCTCAGATTCTCCAAGGTAGGATCCAAAATTCTACAGATACTCTCAGAAACTTTAGTTTTTTATTACTGTTTTCAAAGGTCAATAATGATGCAATTTGTTCTGTTACACTGAAGCCTGAGGTCTTCAGTCGTATTTGTAAATGTTTAATAGTCTTTTTAAAAAATACAAAATGCTCTTAGTGTTTTCTCTGTTTATGGGAATTTAACTTGACTTTTCTACTGTAGGCATGTTGTTTTCTTTAGCAGTGTAGTATGGGCAGAGACTGCTACCAAGTCAGAATTTTGGGATCTTGGGATGCTTCCTTTGCACCCGTATGTTTAGTTTCCCGTATCTTTCTTTGTGACATTATATTCAATAATTGCAGCCAAAATATATGCATTGAATGTGTTAGGGATGTATTATTCTTGCAATTTAAAAGCATACTATATTTTTTAAAGAATATTTTGGGACATGTCAAAATTATATTTCATAAGTGTTAAGTATGTAGAAACAACATGTTTGAAATTGTTGTGTTTCCATTGCTTTCACATGCATTATCTCAATTAATTCTTCTTTGACCATGTTAGCAATACATTATAATTCCAGTTTTATGGATCTAAGTCCTGAGAGAGCCTAGAAAATACAATAATAATTTATTCAATATCTCATAAATAATAAATGATGGAACTGTTATTTTTCTGACTCTTTTTGAGACAGAGTTTTGCTCTTGTTGCCCAGGCTGGAGTGCAATGGCGCGATATGGCGTGATTTCGGCTCACCGCTATCTCTGCCTTTTGGGTTCAAGCAATTCTCCTGCCTTAGCCTCCTGAGTAGCTGGGATTACAGGCATGCACCACCACACTCAGCTAATTTTTTTTTTTTTTTTTTTTTTTTTTCAATTTTTAGTAGAGATGGTGTTTCTCCATGTTGATCAGGCTGGTCTTGAACACCTAATGTCAGATGATCCACCCACCTTGGCCTCCCGAAATGCCGGGATTATAGGTGTGAGCCACTGTGTCTGGCCCACTCTTACTACAAAATAAATTTGAATGAAAATGATTGAGATTTTATAAGTAGTAAAAAGGAAACGTACTTTTAAATGGTAAACATTTTTTGATTTATATCATTTTGCTTTTTACTTAGAAAAATTTTTAAATTGAGTTGTTCATATTGTTTCATAGTAAAAAATTAATCTCCCCACATATTTGTGTGTATGTGTATGTATTCATGTATTAAACATCTTAAAATACTAGACATACTCTATATATTATGAGTTTGAGAATCAAAGATTTACTGTGTGTCTTTTTTAAATTTACCTTTTTCTTTACATTCCAGGGTACTTATTCTTTTCTTTTATTTAATAGTTATTTCAGTCCTGAATACATAAAGGGAGATTAAAACTGAGGCAGGAGAAAGACTGAACTTCTCGCCTCTGATACATGATTAGCTCTTCTCAGATATTGACACAGTTTTTATCCTGACATCAAGAAATGAATCTCAAATGGGAAAGCACACCCACCTCCAGATGGGTACCTTTTAAGTACTCCAAGCTGCGACATTCTTCTAAACCTAACACCTTTGAGTGAATTGGTTTTTTCTTTAAAATTTTTTTATTTCAGAGGACTTCTTATTTTTGATGTCTGCTTATATGGCAGTCTCTCCTATTACAGAAAAATACTACACGGGAATGCCAGGACTCCAGCAGCAGTATAATTTTCCATTAGACATCTGTAGCTAGAGCAAACCAAGATTTAAGTGGTATAATGTAGAACCAGAAATGCCAAAGTCTCCTTGTTTCCATTTCACCTTCCTGCCTTTCTCTAGTGGGGTTTAGGCAGCAAAGAAACCCTTTATCAGCATGCTGAACCGTCAGTCTGGGCATAACTGTTCTCTAAATTAAGTTAAACATTTTTCTTACCTATTTAAAACATTAAAGCCTTGGTTATACTTTTGCAAGCTTGCTATATTTTAATTTCTCCAGGACAGTATAATCAGTTTTTAAAAATGTTTTGAATTTGATTCTTCACTCTAATGCATTGCATATTATAGCAAATAGTAATAGAAGTTAGCTAAATAGGCTATGACAATTAAATTAATAATGCATTTTGTTTGCAAGTATTTAGGCCTTGTGCTTTGACTGATATATGCAAAATTATAATTTATTACAAAGACATCCATATACTTGTACTATAAAGTTTGATGATCCAGTAAATTTTGTCAGCATGACTATCATTAGAAACAGAAAGCTAAATTATTTCAAATATTTTCTTTGAGACTCCATGAACACCTGAGTTGATGGCTTATGTAAGATCATACTTTTTTATTTCTACATCTTCATTAAATTATTTTAGTGTAGTATCCTACATTATTTCTGAAATCTTACACACTTAAATTCAAACTTACACACTTAAATTACATATACCACATTCAATTCACATTCTAAAATAATAAAGTCCAGTTAAGCTCATTCGAAAATATTCCCTATTTTAAATGAGTAATTCTCTTTGTAGTATAAGTAAGCCAAAGCATCTTTATGACTCTTTGAATTCACTAATAGTAATCTAGAAAACAAGCTTATCTACAATTATCACAATTGGAACAGCCATACTAAGTATATCTTCTGTGAAAGCCAGGTGCAATTACAATGAAAGTGGCTGGTATTCGGAGTTCAGTGCTGGAAATCAGCTGGGCTGTGTGAATGACTGTGTGAATAGGAGAACAGGGAGATGATTCCTGTAGAGTTTTGCATCTGATCCATTGCTTTTGTGGTGTCAGGGATGCCGTCAGGAGATATCTGCACCGGCAGGATCTCAAGAAGGCGGATACACTCAGAAGATTACCAAAGAAGAATTTTAAATTAGATGAGTGTATCATAAAGTATAAGCATTAAGTAATTTCATAACCCAGGAAAAGTACTTGTGTTTTTACTGGTGAATACTCGGATGAAAACCTTAGTATTTCTTACAGGGCAGCCGTTTTTGTCGGAGTCTGGGAAGTTTCTTATCCTCAGTGCATTGTTGACAGCAGAGCTGTTGCATGTGTTCAGGCTACTGCGTTCCACTTAAGGCTTGTTCGTATTTTTGCTCAGGCTAAGATTTTCTCCACTGAGCCCTGAAATTTGTGCTGGCCTCTCCCCTTTTATGAGACATTTGGGATTTGGGGTTAGCCGTCTTTCTTTTAGCAGCACCATTGATTTTATTGATGAGTCAAATATTTACCTCACCTAATCTGATTGTGGGGAGAAGTCCCAGAGCCCTAATGCTTGTCCTAATTTATTGTAAGCCACTATTACAGGACAAAGCATTGTGTGGGTCTGTTGGAGATACTCTTGCCTCCTTGTTCTCAAAAACTTGCATATCTATAAGTTGAAATAGTGTAAAGGCATCATTGCTTTCTATTTTTCAAGTTTAGACGCGAGCGTCGCCTGTTTTCATGAATCATGAAAATATCTGAAAGAGCAGCACCTGTGGAAATGTGCATGCATTTGGCATGCACATATCACACACATGTCACTCACATGATATACACATGCCACGCACATGTCACATGACACTCATGGCACATGGCATGCACATGGCACATGGCACGCACATGGCATGCACATGCTATGTGCAATTGTGACTAATTCTGCACCAAGGATGCTCTGGGTTCTTTAGAAGCTTAAGGGCCATTACATGAGAAAAACCGTGTGTTTACAGAAACCCTGAAGAACTTATTGGGGAATAGACTAAATTTTTTTCTTATTAGAAGATACTCTATTCATCATATGTGATTTACCTCCTGAGTCACAGTTGTCACTGTTTTCCACTTTAAAGAAATAACTTCTAAGTTGTTCTTGTTGCAAGTATTTTATTAAAGGAAAAACAGTTTTCCTCTATTTACTCCATGGTGAATTTCTATAAGGTCAATACTGGTTTTCCCTTTTATCATTGAAATGCGCGATTTATACTAATGGATGTGCTGTGATAGTTTATTCTGTCTGATATGTTCCTTATGGGCTCCTTCTGGAATATTCTTTGTAAAACTTTCCAGTCACCTGTGTATCCAGGCTTCAGGCTCTCCCCTTTACCCACTGCTCATTAGGCTCTCTTATTTCTTCTTTTCTGTCTGTGGTTAGCAATATTTTTTTTTCTTTTGTTTTTCCCATGAGGGTTAGTTTAGGAAAAATAAAGTGCTCATGGGCATCTCTCCACCTTAAAAAATGTTTACACAAGAAATAATTCTGTTGGGCCAAAGCGGAGGAAAACATGTCAGTTCTTTCCATTCTGGGTTGCTTTTTTTGATGGGTGGGGAAGGGGATTATGTTTTGATGACTTACTGCTTTTGCATGCGCTGGGAACTCTTTTTGTTTTTTTCATTTTTTCCATCTCTTAATCTGTAAACAGTTAATGACCTGGTTTTATTGTGAAAAAGTAGGATTTTTTTTTTTTTTTTTTTTGTGACAGTTTTTGCTCTTGTTGCCCAGGCTGGAGTGGAGTGGCATGATTTTGGCTTATTGCAGACTCTGCCTTCTGGGTTCAAGCGATTTTCCTGCCTCAGCCTCCTGAGTAGCTGGGATTACATGTACTCACCACCATGCCTGGCTAATTTTTTATATTTTTAGTAGAGACGGGGTTTCATTGTGTTGGCCAGGCTGGTCTCAAACTTTTAACTTCAAGTGATCCGCTTGCCGTGGCCTCCTAAAATGCAGGGATTACAGGCATGAGCCATAAAAGTGGGATTTAATAGCGTGATAGCGCTGCTAGGTAAATTTGGTCTATATGGAAAGACAGCTAGAAGTCATATCAGTTCATCTGAAGCCAAAGTGTTTATTTTTAGAAAATTTCTCTTATATTGTATTTGCTAATAAACCAACAATTTACTAAGGTACATGTGACGATAAGCCCTCATGTTCCACCAGAGTTATCTTGCCAGGATTTGGAAGTATTTCTGAATTCCATGGGTAATTTTGTTGGTAATTTAGATGATCTGTGGTTGCTTCATTACCAACGTCTTATTACCAACAAGAATATCTTCTAACTTCTGCTTCATAAGTTTTACGGGCGAAAGTTAACAAAAGTCAGCATCTGTGCTGCAGAATCTCAAGATTGCAGGCAGATACTCATGGCTCCTCAGGGGGGCGGTGGAGAATCCTCTCTTCAAGCTTCTCTCTTCATAGGGTTCCTCAGCTCTTCGGAGGCACTGTCACTGGTACTCCTGCATCGGTTGTATAGTCAGAAGTGACATAAAATGTCTTGATTCCATGTATTTGTCAGATAATTTTCTTGGATATCACGATTACTTATTTCTTCTATTCATTTCTGAATGTACATCCAGTTTTAACTTTCAGTTGTTTCCATTGCGAGAGAACTGCTTTTCTTCACTGCCTCGTTTCCTTTTCTTCCTTCAATCAATTGACTATGCTGATTTTGCACAGTTATGACAATGACTTCAATTTAAGACTGTTTTAAGAAGTAACCTTATAAGAGTAACATATTTACTGTAAGGTATTTAAGACGCTCTTCATGGAAATACATCTTTCTTTTAAGACTCAGAGGAGTTACTTCTCTCTGGTCTTTTTTCCAGAGAAAGTTGTATTTTTCTCTAACAATTTGTTAGCCTTTGTTACTAGCGAATCATGTATATGATTGAGTTTTCCTCTTTATGTTTACTGCTGGGAAGCTCATGGCCAAAATTGTGATTCATCTCTAGTGAGCAAGATGGCCTTAAAATAATGTATTTTATTTACTACTGTTATTTCCAGTTTTATTTATTTTTTCCTTATGGGGAAGTCCCATTTTATGTCAGCAATATATTTTAACAACTTCCCATAAATCACAGCTCATGTAACTCAAGGGCAGTTTTGCAATAGAAATTGTTTTTGAGTAAAACCAGTATTTTTCTGCATATATCTTTAGCCATTTGGTTTTGGGGGCATTGTATTGAGCATTGTACATCCCTGTGATTAGGTATATTTTAATTGTCCTTGCTCTGTTGTAGGAAACTGCTGTGCCCTTCTGTGTAGTACTTCAGTGGTGCCTTTTACTTCTCAGAATTATTTGTTTAGAAACATGCTTGCTTCTTAAGTTTGCTGAGTAAACTCAGTTAATAAGTACTCCCGAGGAAAAGAAAGGATTTCTTGCCCTTTATACCATAGTCCTTGCCCTCTAGCTGTACAAAAACTACTGTTTCTTTTAGTATATCTTGGTTATATTTAAAAAAATAAACACCACAGTTTACTACTTTAGTAGAAGTTATCATGGTAGAGGTAGTGAGATTTTTTTTTTTTTTTTGAGACGGAGTCTCACTCTGTTGCCCAGGTTGTGGAGCAGTGGCAGGATCTCAGCTTGCTGCAACCTCCACCTCTCAGGTTCAAGCAATTCTTCTGCCTCAGCCTCCTGAGTAGCTGGAATTACAGGCACAGACCACCATATCCAGCTAATATTTAAATTTTTAGTAGAGATGGGGTTTCACCGTGTTAGCTAGGCGAGTCTTGAACTCCTGACCTTGTGATCAGGCCTCGCAAAGTGCTGGGATTATAGGCATGAGCCACCACGCCCAGCTGAGGTAGTGAGCTTTTAAGTGTTAGTAGTATATGTCACAGAAAATGGATTTTGTTTCTATTGCTTCTAAGATTCATTACTTAGTTTTAATCTAGGAAGTTTCTTTGTATCCCGGGTATTATTTTATTCATAAGATAAATATAAAATATAATTAATATAAAATAAATAAAATATTTATGTTAATAAACATGAATATTATGATTTTTTTCTTTAGGAAATACTGATTATTTTGTAGTTATTTATAATATGTGACAAATTGTAAGAGACAGAATTTTTATTCCTGCGTAGGGGGTTTTGTGGGGGTGGGTGATGATGGGGCATCCTATTTGTTCACCTGATTATTCTCTCAATAAACACTTACTTCTGTGTTCCAAGACTTACGTGGTCTAGAGTGTTCGTACATGACATAGCTTCTCTTCTTCTGGACTTTATTCTTGGGTTTGATGTCAGGTCAGGATAGAGTGACAAGACATACATAAAAGAAAAGATAATTTCAGTAGGTGTAAGGCTAATGAAAATAAATAGGATGCTATTCCAGGGAGTGCCTGGGAGAGGTGCTACTTTAGGATGAATGTTTAGCAAAGCCTCCCTGAAAGGGCCATGTCGGATTTGAAAGGTGGTTAGAGCAGTCCCAGTGGGGAGCAATTCCCGGTTTTCTGGGAGGTGTGGGAGAGCTTGGTGTGTTTTGTTCTGCTGTGCCTGGAGCTCAGTGACCCTGCGCATAGGGCTGGGAGAGTGGTCTGAGGGAAAGAACGAAGATCTCAGAGTTGTTGCGTTGTTTTAGGAGATGGTCACAGTGAAGGTATTTCATCGCGGAAGCCGCTGTAGTGGGGAGGAGAATACGGGCATATCAGATTGAACCTGGGAACTGGGCTGGAATCCAGCTGAACAGGCTGTGGCTGCTGTGCCAGTCGTCATCTCCTCTGTGTCAGAGAGAGCCAGCGAAGTTGAGAACTCCTTGGAGCTGTTAACTCTGACAGTGTGGAGTGGAGAGCCCGGGGAAAGAGCCTGGGCTGGTGATTTTGCCAAGTTGCTGTGGCATTTGCCCCAGAACTCCGCCTCCTTTCGCCTGCTTTACTGCCTGTCTCTTTCCTTCTGCAGTGGCTAATTTAGTCTCTTTCTCTCAAATAACCCTTTTAATCCTGTCTTACTTTGTGAAAATCTTTCCCTTATCCTTTGCATCTGTTTTATTTTTTTCCTCTGTACTTTTGTTCTACCTATTCTCCAGTATACTCATGTAACATTCCACCTCTCCTGGTTGCCAGTCCAAATCAAGAATTTATTTCAAGTCCCGATCTGATGCCCTGGCTGCTGTCTTCTGAGTCCTTTTCTTGTTTACTCTATCTCTAATTGGTCCTCTTTTTCATCACATTCCTGTGGAACATTAGAGAATAAAAAGTAGAATATATGTTAATACATGTTTAGATTAGAAATTCCTTTATCTTATTCCTTCCATCTTCCCAAAAAGAAATCAAAAAGACTGCAATAATACTGCATGCATTATAATTAAGTTATTCAGTCCAGTTCAGTGAGTTATTAGACCAGAAATGAATGGTGAATACTCTGATAATCTTTACTAAAATGACAATTATTTTATTCTCTTGCTTCTTATATGGAAATAAGATCAAACTGAATTCTGTGGAGATGCTGAACTATACCTTTTGTAGTATGAGCCTTCTAGTTGCTTCTGCATTGTTGTCTGCTGTGAGAAATTAATTTTTAAAGGATTTTTCTTTTCTACTACCATTTAGTCTGGTAGACCACTCAGATTTAGGGTACAAGATTATCTGCTGTTTCTAAGTTTTTAAGAATTTAGGTGTTTTTCCTCAGCTGGCATCTAGAATATTTTTGGCCACTGTTTCTTTTATGTCACTTAAAGTACTTTTAGAACACTGGGGCTTATACAGCTGGACTCTGACTAAAATATGCCTTAAGAAGATAAGAATCTTTAACTCCCAGTCATTGCCAGAATTAAAGAGAACAAAGGGCTATATGTTCACTGCAGCCTTCAATTATGCCTCATTACCAACTTTGATACAGTTTCATTATACAGTACTGACTTTTTCTGAGCAGTTCTTTATATTTATGATGCCTTGGTAGTTGATTATCAAAGTCCAAATTAAAATTTTTTGTGAGGAACTTTCAGGAAACAGAATCTATCTGAAGTAATTTTTGTTAAGTTGCGTCAAAGCAATCTGATCATTTTTATAAGAACAAGATATTTTTACTTCATTATGCTGCAGTGCTATGATAGGACAAAGGAAGTGTTTACATGGGTTATTTCTAAACAGGGTTTCCCCCAGTTCTTGGTCATGGAACCGCCTGCGTGATTGATCTACTGTGAGTTTATAACAAACGGATCGTCTGCTAACACTCTGGTGTTTTCTTGCACTTAACTCTTAGGAGAAATCAAGAAGATGACTGATAATCCCATTTGAGGCATCTTGATCTGTGGTCATCCTCAGGTTCTATGAGATGTCTGTCTGTCATTTCAGTGAATCTTTCAAGAGCATTAAGGCACTGTTTGATACTTTTAAGATACTGCTGCCTCCTCAGGTTGAATCATATGAACTTGACATTTGCAGTCAGATATTGTTAATTTCATATGCGTCAAACTAATTTTATTTAGAAATCCTTCTAGTATATGATGTCAATATAAAGATCTGATTTTCAGGGAAATAACCATTTCCATTGATATTTAATTTAATCCAGTTTTTGCTTGTTTTGTGGATAATTTCTTAGACATAGCATCGGACAGTAAGCCTATTGTGGAAAAAGGCTGGTCAAGGTGAGATGAGAAGAGATCTTACCTTGGCGAAATGTGTCAGCTTTTGGTGAAGCTGATATGAATTTATCGATGCTGTCAGTATTTTCACCCACTGCCACATGGAAAGCTGTGACTCCCTGGCTTCTAGGCCAGGGTGAGTGTGTACTTTATTTTCAAGGCTCAAGTTTTTTTCTCGTGTACTGTGCGATGCCTTCCCTAGATTCCATTCCATTTAGTCACATCTTACCACTTAAAATGCTGATGTAGCGCAATTCTATTTTGCCTTCCTTTTAAAAAGGCCTTTGTCCTGTCTCCAGACTAGATGGTTAATTTCTTGCGGGCTAGACAGCTTCTCGTTCCTGTCTGAGCTTCAAAGAAGGAGATTCACACTCAGTAAATACTACTGGATTTAGGATACTAAAATCTTCATTGAGATTTTTCTTCTTCATGATGGACTTTTGCTCAGCTGGCCTGATTTGTGATACACAGTCCCAGTGGTATTGCACATCGTGTAGTTTTATGGAACTTTATATGATACTGCCACTTACCGAGTCAGCCTCCAGTTCATTGTACTTTGAGTGAATGTCACTTTCTGGCCTGTGATGCTAGGACAACATTTCACCTCTTCGGTTGGCAGATTTTGGTGAAGTTGATGTGAATTTATATTTCTAAAATATAAAAACAATCATACTGTTTATGTATAGAATTTTACCATTTTAAAGGTACTAATTTTTAAATAAAAACATTCAAGAAATTTTTAGTTGTGAAGGTCTTAATAATCTTTGCTCTGTTTTTTATGCTAATCACACAGAGCAAAGGATTATGGGAAATATCAGATTCAGCAGATCATGTAGATGAAAGTTTTTATTTAAAGTAGACCCAAATTTTCTTCAAAGTTAGTTAAAACAATAATTTCTCCTTTCACTGTTACTGTGCATTGTAGTGTTCAGAATGCCTCTTTCTCTTTTCATATTTGTGATTATGCAACATGGATATGCCATATATTTTTGGCAACTAGATAGTGGCAGACTGATTTCAGGATAACAAATCTTCTAAAATTTATACCTTTGCCTTTTAAAAAATTATATTATTACTATGATAATATTGAACATAAGGAGAAATGTTAATTAACAGCATGAACCCAATGCTTATTGTTAAAATTAATACTTACAGTAATGACAATATATGAATATATTTCAAAGTTTCAGTGTGTTTGAGAGATAGAATATGAAAATATTTATTTTCAAACTAATTTCTGTGTTTTTGGTTTTCTTATCATTAACTCTTTTACCTTTAGCTGAAACAAAAACAATTTTAAAACTTACATGGAATATAACTGTGTAAAATCAATAAAAGCCAGGCTCCTCTGGTTGAAGCTGTAAGAGGGTCACAAAGACCACGTCAATTGTGGAGCAGTTTCTCTGTGTCTCACAGAATCTATGAGGCACTTCATCAGATTAAAGAAATATCTTTGATACACACAGCTCTCCTCTCTTATTTATTTGCTATTGACTTTTGTAGATTTAACATCCATAACATTGTTGATGCCTAAGTAAAGGCATGCAACTTAAATTTCTATAGAGTATTTTGAATTGGGCTTGTTCAGAGACCGCTGTGACAGAGCTCTCAAGCAGTGAGAGAACCCAGAATGTGAATCTCAGTATTGTTTTCTCTTTCTTTACTCACTGTATATTTCTAGAATATTTGAAGAAGTGATTAAAAACAAAAAATTTTGTCAAAAGAATCCAACTGCTGGAGTTGGTGAAGATAAATATTTTTAAAAATTAGGAATATAATCATTGTTAGCTAGAAATACAAGTTTGGGATAAACCACAGTCTGAAATGTAATATTTCTAGTTTTCAGGTTTGGTGTTAAATTCACAAGTGTTTATTACTGAATGAATAAATAAGGTAGTTTTGTGTCTTGAGGTGTGATCATGATTTCCCAC